>NC_043989.1:23917666-24020166 GCF_902150065.1 Myripristis murdjan
AATGATGAATAAATTACCTTCTAAAACTTTACTAAAAGTTTGGCTTTATATAGGTATAATATCTATATCAGTCACAGTCCACAAATAATGTAAAACCATTCTTAAACTTGGTAAACAATACACATACCAACTAAATAACTAAATGGGGAACATGACCCAAACAACAATGAACTGGGCTAAGTAAATGTCCATTGCCCAAAAGCATGCTGGGAAGCTCCATTGAGTGGAGTTCACAGTGGAGTTGTGGTTAAAATACAATGATTACGTGACCGTGCTGTTTTAGAGCTGCACTTGGCAACACTTTTATGTCAAAATTGATTTTATCAGCCTAACTCAAAAAGGGGACTGCAACACTTGTGCTCATCACTCACTGATCATCCCTTCCCTACTGAGTGAGACATCACAGATTTCCTCTATTTGTCCAACGTGTCACTGCAAAGTCAAGCCTAAGCTAGAAATCTAAAACTGCAGAACATATTTAGTTTAATGACCTCACTTCGTAGGGTTTCAGGGTAATGAAATGATCAAAAGTCAAACAACTGCCTCAAGAATTTATAACTCACTCTCTTTACCTCTGTCTCGGAGAGTTTAGCTTTGTGGACTTAATTTATTCAAGGGTTTCACCGGGCATGCACACAGTTGGACAGATTTACACTTAAGAGCTGCACAGTGCAATCAGAAAGTCTTGACTAATGTTATGGAAGGGGAGAGAAAGAAGAAAACTTGACCATCGACTGCTGTCAGACAGAAAAACAGTGTAGTACAGTGTTACGGCCACTGGGGGCAGTACTGAGCACCTGCTAAACAGAAGTGGTGGTCTGTGGAGCTGAATGCTATAAAATGATCACTGCAATGGATTCCAAATATTTACTAGTAAGTGCAACCATTTACACGACCCAATATTTACAATGGAAACAAGCGACCCAAGGTGCTGCAGGTGAAAACTGAAAGCAAACTGTGATTTGTTTGTGTGGAGAGACAATGAAATGGAGTTGCTGCTTAGCATCACATTGCAGTACAAGGTCATGAAAGGCCAAGACATCATCGCTCCCCATCAACCTCAGTTTTACATGTGCATACAGACACACATACATTTTTAAAAATCTGCCCTTTAGAATTTCAAATTTGAAATGGAAAAAAAAAAAAAAAAACTCAATTTGAGTGACCTAATACACCATTTGCATGTGGAGGAAAGGCTAAAACATAGAGGAAAATGTTTGTTTAGCAAAAAATCCATATTAGTTTGGACATGGTTTAAGTGCCACAGCTTTTAACATAAATTAATGTTTACAATTTAACGTTTTTTTCACCATATACCACTAACATTGTGGGACAAATTTCTTTATGTGTCCTTAAATTCCCCTCTTAAGCTCTTATTTGTAGCATTTTCGATTCAAACCCCGAGACTCAGACAGCAACAAGCTTGTGTCAGTGCAGACCTTCCAATGCCATCCGTCTTTTTCTACAGTGCTGCTCCAGCACATTTGCTAAGTACAGGTAAGGATCCGGCATATTACATTTAATGAAATAAGTCTGAAACTAGCCTTTCTAAAGCCCAAGTAGTGCCACTGAAAAAAAAAAACATATTTATTCTCTCTTTCAGGCTTGAACACATTCTGTAAGAACTAGTGAAAAGTCCCACTAATGATGTGAGATAACCCCAGTTGTCTCTATCACAGAAACAAGGTAGAATAACACAGATCACTCCACTAATATAAGGGAAATGTCACTGGATTTAAGGAAATTGTGTTTACATGTTGCTTTGCAATGGAGGAAAGTGAAATTATCTCACCCTGGTGGCATGAAGAGACTTATGGAGGCAGTGAGCCACTGTAAGCAGAACAGTGACTTAAGGTTGAGTCATCCATAGTCCAATTTGATCCATATCAAATGGTTGTATACTGTTATTTTCACTTAGTGCATTAATTTTCTTTGCTTCTGCCTCTGCAAGAACCCAATTTCCCCATGGGGATCATTAAGGTTTTTCTAAAATCTTGAAATGTGAATACAATTTAATATGGCTGAACAGTTTCATTTGGCGTATTTTTGTTTTATTATTACAGTTTCACTGTGGGTTGATTTTTATGGACACCAATGTTGAGAATGTGGCACCAACAGAAACGATGAAGTATAACCCCATATTTAGGCTTTTCAATGTGTGTGTATGTGTGTGTGTGTATGTGTATGTGTGTGTGTGTGTGTGCGTGCTGCGCAAAAACTGTCTGCACTTTTCCAAACTATGAAACTCTGCCATTTATCCAGGGTTATTTTCATTTTGCCATTTGGGAGCCATCCATATGCAGATAGAGCTGCCTGGAATGATATATCTCCCTGTGCTAACACCTCGCCTACACAATTAATATGTCCACACACACACACACATGCAGGCACAAACACACACGTGCACACACGCTGTCACAAAAGTGCAGTGACACACATGTGCACGTGTGTGTAGAAGCATGAAGAATGAATTATTTACTTTGGTTATAACCTGCAGCTAGATATGGCCCCATCGTTACTGTGAATGTGTGTGTGTGTATGTGTGCGCATGACCTGTCTTAAACTATGTCTAAAACAAAAGGCATTAGCCCACTAGACCAAAATAATGCGATTCTATGTGTGTGTGTGTGTGTGTGTGTGTGTGTGTGTGTGTGTGTGTGCGTGCTGTTGAATGGAATGCACTCACACCTTCAATTTGTGTCAACTCATTAATTCACAGCCACCAAGTCAGGCCTTCTTTCCATTAATTATTTTTTAACAGACATACACGAGGACGGCATGCATGTGCAATGCTCAATTTCTCTTCTCCACGCCTCTACAATTCTGTCTGTCTCACAAACACACATACACACACACACACACGCGCGCATGCTCAAGCAGACATACATTTCGTGACTATTTATGTCTGTAGTTGTCTGAATGTCTAGCAACGTTGTCAATGATTAAATGGCTGCTGTTAGACGTGTGTGTGTGTGTGTGTCTGTGTGTGTATGTATGTCTATGAGAGAGAAAGAGAGAGAGAGGGAGAAAGAGAAAGAAAGAGTAGTGGATGAGTGTTAAATTGTGTGAGTGAAAGAGTGATTGTGTGCGCAGTAAATCAGTGTGTGTGTGTGTGTGTGTGTGTGTGTGCGTGCTTGTGTGTGTGTGTTCCTACAGTGTTACTAAATCTCTCCTGACTCTGTATGACTTAATGGCTATTGCTACGTCTATGAATGTGACCATTTAAGTCTATAGCAGTAAATTGGTGCAGTAAATTCATGCAAGTGTAATCTTAAATTCTCAACACAAATTACACAAGACATATTTTACAGAGGGGCAAAATAAATTTACACTAACTGGCAGTGGTAGCCATGGTAACAGTCCTCCATCTCTGTCCTGCAGTAGTAGCACATCCAGTGGTCTTATTTAAAGGATAGGCTAGCTATTTTTTAAAGTAGCCCATGCTACTGAAATATGCATTGCCATCATTTAGAATCATTACAATCACAGCACAACCTCACTGCTGAAACAGGAAACCCAAATATGTCTTGAAATTGTCCATAATAAAAATAATTGGTTGCAAACTGTATTTTCAAACAGCTCCTATCTGGGCATTTGCAAAGGTTTGGGATGTACTGCGGTCATTGTAGAAAGCAGTTCCAAACACGGTGATGAACAGTAGTTGTTTAAAACTAATTCTGAGTAAATAGCCTACAAAATTAAACAGATGCACACTGCTGCACTGTTAGTTTCTCATTTCAAAAAGGACATTTATAATATTTTTTGACAGCCCGAAAACCAGTGCCCCCGGAACTTGAGTTGGAAAAAGCCAAACTTATCCCACAATTTTAGATGCTACTGCTTTGTCCGTCTTTTGTCACAAAGTTTGACAAAAGACAGGCAAAACCCAAAGGCTGTGCACACCTGAGTTTTCAGATATGATCATCTCAAAAAGTTACTCGGAAGTGAAGCAGGCGAACTAAACTGATTTATCAACTGACAAGCAGCACTTGGTGGGTGTTTATTTTGTGCACTCCATCACGGTGTGCAGAAAATCATTCTCTGCAAATCATGTCTGCTCTTTATTGAGCAGTGTCCACTAAATAAAGACTGGCAAGACTTCCCAAGGTTGATCCTGGGCCTCACATTAACATGGCAGCATAGGCTACACTGTAGATATGACACAGCAGAACCTCTGATATTAAAACCCTCAAAACACACTCAGTTTTGGATTTTCAACATTGCGACCTTAAAGTCTTTAAAATCCCTGCATGGTGAATGGCTAAACCAGTGAATTTGAAAAGTAAAGTATGACATACATTTTTGATGCAAATGTTCTATGCTAACAAGGCAGCTCACTTTGTCAATTATCATTAACATAACATTAGCTGTTGCACAGGAAACATTTAAATCTCACAGACATCCTCTGTTTTTTCTGAGCCCTGCAGTTCAACAATTTTGTAATCACCGCCTGCCAAGTGGGAACTTTTAGTTTCGAATGGAAAGCAGCACTGCTGATGCGGACATTTGAGATGTGCACAATTCACCAAGGACCTAATAAAAGTCCTACAGTCTGTTAGCCATATTAGATCATCAGCTAAGCGTTATAAACAGCTCGGTCAGTGGGAGGAAAATAATGAAAGGAATATCAGGCTCTGTTCAGAAGACTTTTATGGAAAACTTTTTCCTTTTTCTTTCAACTTTCTCTTTCCATTTTAGCCTCCTGTCCACGAGAGCGTTGTGTCTTTGGACAGTGAGCGCTCAACTTTTGGAGTGGAATTTCATAAAAATGGCACAGTGCAATAATGCTGACGTAACCTTTGTGACTGTTTTGGTGACCTCAAACAGCCTCAAACTTTCATCATGGCTGACGTTCTCTGCTATATTCAACAATGGCACATTTAGAACTTTTGAAGCAATTGTAACCTACTGGAGGAGCTTTAGTTTTTCATCTGCCTGTATCAAAAACTGACCATTGTTTCTGCCATCAGACTTCATTTTTCACACAGTTTTGGGAATCATTATTTGCATTTGTAATTCAGTGATATCAGTAAACCGCTTGTCATACCTCAGCTTCTTCGCTTGTGTGCACAAAAAGCTCATCTTAGCGCTAGTTTACAGAGACGTTTTTGGAAAGACGGTTGTGTCTCTAAAAACAGAGAGGTAAAGTTCCAATTTCAAGGCTATCTGTATCTGTGTAGACATGGCCTGGGTGTAAGCGTGTCAAAGTATGTTTTTTGGGAGTGAATGACACTTCCAGACAGTTTATTGCTGCAGGGAAGAAGCTGTAATTCAGAGGGAAGACCTTGTGGCAATTGCCTGAGGGGTGGCACTTAAAACAGAGCACATCTATCTGAGCCGTAGAGGAAGAAGAGAGAGAAACAAGGAGGAGAGGAAGATGTGGGAGGGCGGGGGGCAGAAAAGAGAGGAGTTGGGTTTGGGGCAGGTGAGGGGCGACTCAATTTGGCAGAGATCCTTGTCATTTTGTGTCCTGACCTCTCCGTCTCCCAAGTTCCTACTTGTCTTCCGTCTACAGCTTGTTTTCTGTTCTCTCCGCTTGACCTGGTCTCACCCCGACTCTTCCTCTCCCCCTCCCTCCTTTCTCTCCTTTGATTTTTGCCTCTGCTCCCGCTCTCCCACCCCACTTTCCTTCTCCGAATCTTTCATTTCTGCTGTCATGTCTCTCTCGTTCCCTGTTTTCTTTCTCTGACATTATCTCTGTCTTTTCTGTCTCCTTTCATTTCACTTGCACAGATGGGTAAATTATATATGAATAAAGGGGGAAAACAATGACAGGCAAACATCTGGTAGTAACAATAAAAATAAAGAGTGAAAAATTTAAACGTAAGATTACAATAAAATCCATCATCTTCCTTTCTCCTGCTTTCTCTCCCTGTGTCTCTTTGTCTTTCTTTTGTCTTGCTTAAAATGTGGCCAGGTTTATTCTTTCATTAATTTGTTTGATTCATTCTTTGCTTTCTTTCATTTTTCTTTCTTGTTTCTTGTCTTTCTTTCACTCTCAAAGCTAATATCGCAGCTCCTTGATTGGCCCCTTTTTCTCTCTCCCTCAGTGTCTCTGACATAAAATCTTTCTTTGTGTATCTCTTGTAACGACCTTCGCTCTGTCCCATTCTCCTGCAACTCTCTCTCTCTCTCTGTGTTTCATTGCTATCAAGGTAACGAACAACGCTGCATCATGACACAATCCCATCTTTATCTCTTTCCATCTCTTTCTGTGTGAAGCTTTTTTTTTTCTATCCCGAATCCAGAGGGCAAGAGTTTAAGTCCTCTGAATACCTTCTCATGTTTTGCTTCCAAAGCTATGGGAGTTTTCAGCGCTGTACCCATTATTTTCCTCCTGAAGTCTGAGTCGTACTGGAGTATGTCCACTGTATAATATGTACCAAACAGCTTTCACCACAGTCTCTCTCTCTGTCTCTCTCTCTCCTTTCTCCTTCCCCCTCACAGTGGACGGGTGCATAGACTGGTCAGTGGATTTGAAGCAGTATCATGTTCTGGCCGGCGAGCCAGTTCGGGTCAAATGTGCCTTGTTCTACAGCTACATCCGAACCAACTACACCATGGCCACCAACGCCAAGCTACGCCTCATCTGGTACAAGAACAAAGGAGATTCTGAGGTAGGCTCTTTGGGAATAATCGTTCATGGCTAGGTAGGGAGGACGTTAGGTAGAGACAGAGGAAAGAGGATATCCAGGTAGGAAGGTTGGAAGGAGGGAGGTCCAAGAACAGTTCACCTAAAACACACAAAATTTTTCCACCTCTAAGTCATACTCACTGGGAGTGGTGAGATATTGTCAATCTCAGTCAACTCATCTGTCTGTCAATGGCATGTAAAGATGGATTCTTTATTTTTCTAATCAGTCATTTTCTCTGTATTCTGTCCTGCAGGAGCCCATCATCTTCTCAGGCCACAGGCTGAGCAAAGAAGACGACTCCATCTGGTTTAGATCTGCTGAACTGGAGGACAACGGATATTACACCTGTGTCCTAAGGTAACCTTTGAGTGTTTATGTGGCCTGTTTGTAGTCATTCATAGTTTCTGGGGATCGGTGCGGACATAAATATCGTCGTAGCCGACCTCGAGCAGACATCTGCAGAGGTAGTCAGTTTTCGTGTCCGTGTAAAATATGGCTCAGCTGCCAGTTTCACACCCCAAGCTGCACTGTTAGCATTGTGGCTAGGCTATCTGGCAGGATAATGGAATCAACATTTGAGGAAAAACTAGGCTGAGGAGGTGAGCACCTTTGTGTTTGGTCTGTGAGAGGCTACATGTACCACCTCCTCACTGTCCTGTTTGGAGCTGCCCGGAGGCAAAGTAAGGGCTCAGCAACAAGGCTGGCCCAATGGCCCAGGGCCACAATTAGGAAGGGCTGCTCGATTAATTAGTGACTTGCTTGATAGGGCCAATACAACAACACAGGTGGTTGTGGTTGAATGAATTCATTGTCCTTTCCTTCAGTGACGGTAAAGTGTCTGGTGGACAGGAAAAGACTGCACTCATGTATGTTTCTGAAAATTTTACACATGTGATAACTGTGGTCATGACTTACACTACCAGTCAAAAGTTTGGACACACCTTCTCATTTAATGTTTTTTCTTTATTTTCATGACTACCGTATTTCCCCAATTAATCGCCCGGCCGCAAATAGCCGCCTGGTTATTTTAAACGCCTGGGGTCTTTTTTTTTTTTTTTGCGTATTAAACGCCCACCCGGATAACCACCGGGGCGATTATTTGCATTATATTGAGGTAACCCAAAATAAGGCTATTCACCTTATTTTTGCAGAAGTAAACAGTTAGCCGCACAATAACTGTGCGGCACTTCCGTTTTCTGTCAAAATAAGAGAGCTAGCTAAAATTAGAAAAAAGGGCGTACCGTAATCTTAAATCGACCGACTATAAATATGTTGGACAGTAACTGTCATCACAGTAATGGCCTGGTGCAGGTCTGTGCAAAAATAAATAAAAGCCTGCAGCGAATAGCCGCCTGGTTCTTTTAAACGCCTGGGGTCCAAGTTGATTTTGCATATTAAACGCCCGGGCGCCCGGGCATCAAAACTATGAATGAACACATACGGAATTATGTAGTAAACAAGAAAGTGTGAAATAACTCAAAACATGTTTTATATTTTAGATTCTTCAAAATAGCCTCCCTTTGCTCTGATTACTGCTTTGCACACTCTTGGCATTCTCTCGATGAGCTTCATGAGGTAGTCACCTGAAATGGTTTTCCAACAGTCTTGAAGGAGTTCCCAGAGGTGTTTAGCACTTGTTGGCCTCTTTGCCTTCACTCTGCGGTCCACCTCATCCCAAACCATCTCGATTGGGTTCAGGTCCAGTGACTGTCGAGGCCAGGTCATCTGCCGCAGCACTCCATCACTCTCCTTCTTGGTCAAATAGCCTTTACACAGCCTGGAGGTGTGTTTGGGCTCATTGTCCTGTTGAAAAATAAATGATGGTCCAACTAAACGCAAACCGGATGGGATGGCATGTCACTGCAGGGTGCTGTGGTAGCCATGCTGGTTCAGTGTGCCTTCAATTTTGAATAAATCCCCAACAGTGTCACCAGCGAAACACCCCCACACCATCACACCTCCTCCTCCATGCTTCACAGTGGGAACCAGGCATGTGGAGACCATCCGTTCACCTTTTCTGCATCGCACAAAGACACAACGGGTGGAACCAAAGATCTCAAATTTGGACTCATCAGACCAAAGCACAGATTTCCACTGGTCTAATGTCCATTCCTTGTGTTTCTTGGCCCAAACAAATCTCTTCTGCTTGTTGCTTTTCCTTAGTAGTGGTTTCTTAGCAGTTATTTGACCATAAAGGCCCGATTGGCCTAGTCTCCTCTGCATAGTTGATGTAGAGATGTGTCTGCCACTAGAACTCTGTGTGGCATTTATCTGGGCACTAATCCGAGGTGCTGTTAACTTGCGATTTCTGAGGCTGGTGACTTGGATGAACTTGTCCTCAGAAGCAGAGGTGACTCTCGGTCTTCCTTTCCTGGGGCGGTCCTCATGTGTGCCAGTTTTGTTGTAGCGCTTGATGGTTTTTGCGACTCCACTTAGGGACACATTCAAAGTTTTTGCAATTTTCCGGACTGACTGACCTTCAGTTCTTAAAGTAATGATGGACTGTCGTTTCTCTTTACTTAGCTCATTGGTTCTTGCCATAATATGAATTCTAACAGTTGTCAAATAGGGCTGTCGGCTGTGTAGTAACCTGACTTCTGCACAACACAGCTGATGGTCCCAAACCCATTAAGAAGGCAAGAAATTCCACAAATGATCCCTGACAAGGCACACCTGTGAAGTGAAAACCATTTCAGGTGACTACATCATGAAGCTCATTGAGAGAAGGCCAAGGGTTTGCAGCGTTGCCAACAAAGCAAAGGGTGGCTACTTTGAGGAATCTAAAATATAAAACATATTTAGAGTTATTTAACATTTTTTTACTTTGCTACATAATTCCATATATCTTGCTTCATATATTTGATGTCTTCAGTATGTATGTACAATGTAGAAAGTAGTAAAAATATAGAAAAAACACTGAATGAGAAGGTGTGTCCAAACTTTTGACTGGTAGTGTATGTCTCAATTTCTGTTGTGAATGAAAACATACCTTAATGCCACCTCTTAGATGCAGCAATAAAGACTGATGTAGATGAATCCTATACATCTACATACTGACCAGCTTTTCATTTAGTGGCAACTGTGCTGTGCCATAGCTGAGCTTATTCACAGGCACTGGCGGTTCTGCCCATGTTGCCGCCCTGGGCGAAATTACTGCCTTGCGCCCTTCTGTTCTAGCCGTGTGTGTGCGTGTGCGTGTGCGCGCGCGCGCAGCGAGAACTTCCAAACGATAATGGCCGTTACTGGTGCCCCTCTGGCGGCTACACGCGCCCCTCCCAGAGCAGGGGCGCCAACACCTGCACAAATACCTTTTTTGGAAAAATACTTTTTATATGGACAAAATCTTGTTTGCATAAAAAAAAAGCCACCGGTCAGCATTAGGCGGGCCGGCCGCGGCACCGGCTTGATGCTTACAGGTGCCGCGCCCACCCGGTCAGGTCTGTCGGATCTGACAGGTTAGCAGCACACACATACTGCCATCCTCTCATTATAAATCAACTTTTGTTCATACGCGGCTGCAGCAGCACAACGGACAATGACACAGACAACATGGTTGATTATTGACTGCGCAATGCGGCCATTCGCCGGTAATTGCGGCATCAGGCGAGCCTACCTACTGGTTTATATGCAAGCACAATACATGTGTAGACCCCAATATTAGACGAGGGCGTTTTTTCAGGGCATTTTCAATGGAAAAAATATTGTCTTATATTCAGATGAATACGGTAATAGAAAACTGCTTTGCAGCGAGGATGATTATTTATTTATTTATTTTTTTTTTGCGCTCATGCCGCCCCCCACGTGACATGAAAATATGCCGCCCCGGGCGGCTGCCCACTTCGCCCGTGCCTAAAACCGCTACTGTTCACAGGAAACTCTGCAGTTTTTTTTTTTTTTTTTTTTTACCTTGGGAACATGAGACTATGGTGGTAGTAATTCAACTGTTAAATACACAAACCATAAACCCTATAAAGGCTTCAGGCTTCCTTTCATTTCTCACAATTTGTTTTTTTAAATGATTCACATGGAGTCTTGGGGCAGAATAGTGATATTCCTGTCTTTTAAAGTTTTAATTAGAAGTCAGATCTGCTTAGTCTTTGTGCATTCCCCATCCAGTTGAATGAGATCCGCTCTGTTATCTTTGTAAGTCTGATGTTTATGAAACTGCATACTACAGTCTAAAACAACTGTAACATCAAATTTTAAACTTGATTAAATAATTGCATGGTCTTTATGTCCATGTACAGTACAGGCCAAAAGTTTGGACACACCTTCTCATTCAATGCGTTTTCTTTATTTTCATGACTATTTACATTGTAGATTCTCACTGAAGGAATCAAAACTATGAATGAACACATGTGGAGTTATGTACTTAACAAAAAAAGGTGAAATAACTGAAAACATGTTTTATATTCTAGTTTCTCCAAAATAGCCACCCTTTGCTCTGATTACTGCTTTGCACACTCTTGGCATTCTCTCCATGAGCTTCAAGAGGTAGTCACCTGAAATGGTTTTCACTTCACAGGTGTGCCTTATCAGGGTTAATTAGTGGAATTTCTTGCTTTATCAATGGGGTTGGGACCATCAGTTGTGTTGTGCAGAAGTCAGGTTACTACACAGCCGACAGCCCTATTGGACAACTGTTAAAATTCATATTATGGCAAGAACCAATCAGCTAACTAAAGAAAAACGAGTGGCCATCATTACTTTAAGAAATGAAGGTCAGTCAGTCCGGAAAATTGCAAAAACTTTAAATGTGTCCCCAAGTGGAGTCGCAAAAACCATCAAGCGCTACAACAAAACTGGCACACATGAGGACCGACCCAGGAAAGGAAGACCGAGAGTCACCTCTGCTGCTGAGGATAAGTTCATCCAAGTCACCAGCCTCAGAAATCGCAAGTTAACAGCAGCTCAGATCAGAGACCAGATAAATGCCACACAGAGTTCTAGCAGCAGACCCATCTCTAGAACAACTGTTAAGAGGAGACTGCACGAATCAGGCCTTCATGGTCAAATAGCTGCTAGGAAACCACTGCTAAGGAGAGGCAACAGGCAGAAGAGATTTGTTTGGGCCAAGAAACACAAGGAATGGACATTAGACCAGTGGAAATCTGTGCCTTGGTCTGATGAGTCCAAATTTGAGATCTTTGGTTCCAACCGCTGTGTCTTTGTGAGACGCAGAAAAGGTGAATGGATGGATTCCACATGCCTGGTTCCCACTGTGAAGCATGGAGGAGGAGGTGTGATGGTGTGGGGGTGTTTTGCTGGTGACACTGTTGGGGATTTATTCAAAATTGAAGGCACACTGAACCAGCATGGTTACCACAGCATCCTGCAGCGACATGCCATCCCATCCGGTTTGCGTTTAGTTGGACGATCATTTATTTTTCAACAGGACAATGAGCCCAAACACACCTCCAGGCTGTGTAAGGGCTATTTGAACAAGAAGGAGAGTGATGGAGTGCTGCGGCAGATGACCTGGCCTCCACAGTCACCGGACCTGAACCCAATCAAGATGGTTTTGAGGTGAGCTGGACCGCAGAGTGAAGGCAAAGGGGCCAACAAGTGCTAAACACCTCTGGGAACTCCTTCAAGACTGTTGGAAAACCATTTCAGGTGACTACCTCTTGAAGCTCATTGAGAGAATGCCAAGAGTGTGCAAAGCAGTAATCAGAGCAAAGGGTGGCTATTTTGAAGAAACTAGAATATAAAACATGTTTTCAGTTATTTCACCTTTTTTTGTTAAGTACATAACTCCACATGTGTTCATTCATAGTTTTGATTCCTTCAGTTAGAATCTATAATGTAAATAGTCATGAAAATAAAGAAAACGCATTGAATGAGAAGGTGTGTCCAAACTTTTGGCCTGTACTGTATGTGTCTGCTCCTACTATGTGAGCACTTTTACAGTGTCCCTGTGTACTGTAGACTGGCCACAGGTAACGTCTCTATACATGATATTCTTGTGTACACAGCTGTGCACTGAGGATGCTGTTTGACTACTAACTTGACGCTGGCCATGTAAAGTAACAGAAAAAATGTTATTTTGCTGTGCAAACAGAGATTTTCGAGGGATTATTTCAGTTTCAGCAAGCAGAAGTAGAAAAAAGAGGCCAAGACAAAAAAAAAAAAAAAAAAACAACACAGTAATAAACCAGATATTGATGAATTGATGGCTGTCATTTTACCCCAAACCCAGCGTGAATCTCCTTGCATTAATTTTTTTTTCACCCAATCCTTTTTTTTTATTTGTTACTTTTGCCTGCTGCATTTTTCCCTGATGGAAGCTGAAAGAAGCTCAGCCTTTTTCCCCTCAAATGCCTGTGTTTGCAGCCCCAAACACAACATTCATTAGTCATTTTACTCCAGTAGACTTACAGTAATGCCGGTTTCAAGTTAGTGAAGTATGTGCTGCCCGGTTGTTTACACTAGCAGAATATCCTGTATACCTGAGGTGACTCAGGAAGGAGGTCAAAGAACACTGAACAAAACACTGGCTTTAGCCTGACGCTTCCAGCCTCAGCAGACAGGGCAGAGTGTGTGCTCGGCTTTGGTCCAGACACAAGGTCAATCGGCTCCATAAGGCTAAACACACACAGGATTATACCGGCATGCAAACAAATATTTTTGGGCAACTCTGACCTGCGGCAGTGCCAGTGGAGTCGCCTCTGTTGTTGATTTAATAACACAGGAACACCTTCTGAATAGACTTTTGACCCCGTGCCTCACTTCCCCTCTCTGCTGGTTCCTCCACACTGCCCCGAAAATATTGTCGAGGTTATCACCGTCCCTAAACAGTACACAGATGAAACTCTTTTAAGAATGGAGGGTTTTATTCTAAATTGCTCAGTGTCCACTTGAAGAAAATGTATCTACTTGAAATTCAGAGGTGATAACAATAGTAGCGTTCAGTAGTGTTGATCTTTAATAATAAAAGTTTGTACGACACTATCTTATATCTATCTTATGGCAGTCAATTAAATGCTGCTTGAAGAATAAAGAAGAGTGAGGTAATTAGGCATGTTATATAGACCACCACATTGTTTGGGGCTTCTGAGGCATATGTGGCTCCTTTATTTTAAGTCTTTCTACTTCCCTTTTGCCATAATTTTGTCCTTGAGATGTAATTGTGACATCAGAAAGACCACAGGGTGGATCAACTACACATCTTATTGCCTTAATATCTTTTTAAATATATATTTACTGTCAAACTAGGGCCTGAAATGTGTCCCGAGATGCCAATTATAATGCTAAGCTAGCAAAAAGCCTGCGATTTTTCGACTTTTTTCATTGTAGCTTGAAACTTGTTCCACACCTTGTCAACAAATGAAGATATCCACACTAAACCCAGAAATAAAAACTCTTTAAACTCAGATTTTTTTTCAGACTTAATTTTCATCTTCAGTAGCCTCAAATTTAGAAAAAGTGTTTTTCCATATTGTACAATGTCACCTCCATATTCTGCCGGTGTGCAGCGCTTCACTGAAGATAACACTTACTGAGTGAAATATTAAAACTGTAGATATTTTTGTGTTATGGCAGCGGCATTACATCAAATAGAAAATATATAGCTGTGCATCACCGTACAGCCAATTTTCCTGTAATTCAACAGGATGTATTTTCTATCTGTGGGACTGAACCAAGTTCGACCTGGCAGCATGCATTTGCACTGACCAGCCCAACAATGGCACCAGCGGAGTTGAAAAGGTTAAGCAAAGCAGTCAGCATCAGCTTTAGACCATGTTTGAAGTTTTCATTTTGGACCACAATGCATTTTTCCATTCCCCTGGCAAGACGCAAGAACCACAAGCTCTGAATCACATCAGTGGGTCTATTTCAACTCAAGTAGTGTGTCATTTCCAGTAGAAATTGTTAAGTGTGATTGATGTATAACATGTCACCAAAGGTCAACAGTGCACCAGCACCAGGATATTGCCACAGACACCACCTTTGTCGCACCACCACCAGTGTGGCAGGGATGCAAATGCTTAAACGTGATTATGTGAACTCATTCGGCATTAGATTGAAAGTAAGTACAGTGGTCCCTCGTTAATCGCGGGAGTTACGCGAAGTAGTCCGCTTTATTTTTTTACAATTATTATAGATGTTTTAAGGCTGTAAAACCCCTCACTACACACTTTAGGCAAGCTGAACGCATTCTGTACTGTACAGGAGACACGGCACCGAGGAGATTGATTGACAATGGTCTCCAGTCCCTTAGCCAATCAGGACGCAGAACACAATGCGCTGTAAAAACAAACAAAAAAAAAAACAAACAAAAAAAAGCATGCAAAATTTCACTAAAAAAAAATCCGCGAAACTGCGAGGCCGTGAAAGGTGAACCGCGTTATAGCGAGGGACAACTGTAATGTTTAATGTTCTGTACTGTGGATTTAACATCACAGCAGATTTTTTTATATAGTAGAAAGTGTCAGAAGTATCCCTTTTTGGAATAAAACACCTCACTACATCGTGTCACGATTTAGCAACATGTTACACATTTTATGAGGAGTTTATTTTCCCAAAAAGCCTTTTTGTCATGACTTGTACTCAGTGAGGCCAGTTCAGAATATCAAAGCCTTTCAGTTTTATCTAGGTATTGCAGGTGTGTGTGTGTGAGAGAGAGAGAGTGTGTGTGTGTGTATGCCCTGCCAGCTATGTGGAGTGCTGCCAGTTTAGTAAATTGAATATTTACAATATGGCTGTTGGCACCACTACAGAATCTGGCCTGGGTCTGATGTGTCCCTTTAGGGATCCGCCTGTGTGTGTTGTTTTTTCTGTTTGTTTTGCTCGAGCGTGAGTTTGTTTGATGCCAGTGGGATGGGACACACACACACACACACACACACACACACACACACCTACCATCCTGTGTGCAGCATTTGGTTTTGTCTACTTGCTTGTAGCCTAGGACCAAGTTTACAGCTTTATTTACCTGCAAACAGACTGTGTATGTAGAACGAGGTGAAACTGAAAAAAATCTTTCCCGCCAAATTCAAAGTCATTTTCTTTTTCCACCTTCATCATCTTCTGCTGCCTCCTCCTCCTCCTCCACCTTGTTCTCTTCCCTGTGCCCCCCTCCCACCTCCTCCTTCCTCCTTTCCCTGCCAGAGCCTGACACCTATCCTCCTTAATAAGGTCTCTCTCTCTCTCTCTCTCTCTCTCTCTCTCTCTCTCTCTCAGCATGACAACCTAATTAGGGCTTGGTGTCTGTCATTGTCTCAGGGTCTCTTATTAACACACACACACACACACACACACACACACACTGACAAGCACAGCATCTCCTATGCTAGTGCGGTGCTACCAATTGGATCTTATTACCAGGCTGACACAGCTCTGTAGATACAGAGTGTCTTTATATGCACAGAATTCTGGGGAAAATCAACTCTTATCTTCATGTGTTGCTCTTGGTGCAACACACTTTGCTCTAATTCATTTTACTCCACACATTTCATTCTTGTGTGGAGGCGTAGTATGTTTTAATGTTGTAATTACTGGCTGCATGATGTGCAATACGTACTATTCTTATTTCTATCTTTTTTTTTCTTATGAATATGAACATTTTTCATTGTGGCATCCTGTTACAATTTGCTGTTGCAATGGCCGAATTCCCCATGGGAGTCATTAAAAAATCCCACCCACAGGACACATGGAGCCCACCGACCTTCTTTTACCACCCACCCTGTAAAATACAGAATATTCCCATTTTTAAAACTTTAATATTGTGTCCCGTTTCAGTTTCAGTACGGAACAAACCGCGTCAGTACGGGACGCGGTTTGTTCCGTATTTCCAAGTTGACTTGAACGCAGCATCATCGTTCCCACATTCAGCCTCTTATGGCTAGTGCCCATCTACCCATAGTGTTCATTGGTTTGGTTGATTAGTTTTAGGCACAATGAGTGATCGCTCATTAGTGATAGGATGAGAAAGAGGGGGGCGGGGCAAGCAGCAATACAGGCGTGAGTGGGGAGATTCAAATACTTGGCTTGACAATGTCAGTGAAAATGAATATACAGCAAACTGCAAAATATGTCAGTGAGTGTTTTCTGTGGCGCACGGTGGCCTGGCTGACGTGTGGCAGCGTACTGCAGGAGAGCAACAGTCCCGCACTGACAAGACCAGCAAAAACCAAACGCTAGTCTCACAGTCCTTCATACACCAAGCATCTCCTGGGGCTGCTGGCAGAGTTAATACAGGTCCACACAGAAATAGGCACTATTTCAAATGCATTTGAAATAAATATTATTTAAGAAAAAATGATAAGAAAAAAAGACATAATTTATAACAAAATTTCTTAATTTGTGTATTTGAAATAATGACATTTTATTTTCAAAGTCAATACTGTGGCCACAAAATGCATAAGATGTGATAATTTTAGTTTGTATAGAATGTATTTATGTATTTAATTGAAATACTAGTAATGCAAAGTACTTGCATTTCAATTAAATACATTTTCACAGACCAGTATTTTTTATTTTATTTTGATAGTTTCATGAGCAAGTATTTGCAGTTTGTAACAAGACACTTGTTGATGTATTTGTGCCCATCTCTAAAGGTATACCACAACTCCAAGCACAACCTCAGCTGTAATAGTGCTGACTGTGGACACAAACTCAAGATTCTGCATGACTCCCAAAAAATTTTCTCTTGATGCTTCCTACCAAGTCGCACTAGAGCAAGCAGAAGCCAAAAAGCCGTTGTGAGATAGAGAGACAGTGAATGGGTGGAAGTCTAGATGTGTGTACGCTGCCCTGCAAGTCACATGAAGACTTCAAATAATATTTTAGCCCTGACCCCCATAAAAGTAGCCCATCCCTGATCTGATCTAAAAGTTAAGCACTTTCATGCATTGTCCTTTACAAGCTACCAGTGTCCTCCAATAGAGATGTGAATGTGCAAAAAAAATTTGAAACATCAAGACTTATTTTGTCTCTACAAGGGAGATTTCAGTTACTGCAAAAGTTCCCTCCAGGATGGAGTACAAAGCCCATGGGTCTGTACTGGTCACCAACACACAGGAACCACACAGGATCAGACATTTGGCCTGTAAGCAGTCTAACAGTCGATTAGACATGTTTTCTAGCTGAAAATGTGATCATGCAGGTTGGATGCTGTGGAATTTTTGCAGGCAGTTGCTTTCTTCTTCCTGGTAAAGTTGACATTTCCGGGCACAAGTTCATAATTGTCAATAATTTGAACATAATAGCAAGACCACCAATAAACACAAGCTTTGCAAAGTGTACTTCTTGACAGTGAATAATGATACAAGCAGGATCATATTCAGGAGTAATATTCAACCTGTCACAGACTTGATTAATTTTACTTCAGAAATGTTTCAGTAGACCCAGACATTTTATTTCCTCATGCATGACAATGATTGTAGGTTTTGGTTTCTTATGAATGATGAATGGAGTATTGTTGTGCATCGAAGAAAAACATTAGTTTCGTTATGGTTCAGTTATGGCTTCAATTTCACGTACACGGTTAAAGGTGTACAAAATCACACCCCTGCCCTCCAATAAATCATAATCCCCAAAAAGTCAGCTGCCCAGGAACTTGTGTGTTTTCCCACTTGACACTCAAGCAGTTGTGACATCGTAAACTGGTATAAATGCTTTTGCCTTGGCACCAGAACTGTGAACATTTTGTATGCAGTACTTGTAGGAGTGTCAGCCATCCATTACAGTCAAAAAGCTAAAAAAACAAACAAAAAAAAAAATCAAGAACTGAGGTTCATGAAGGATGATGAAAATATGAACGTCATGTTGTATCTCTGTTGCAGCTCCAATATGTGATTTAAGAGATTGGTAAACCCAATTAAAACATTCTTGAGTACTGTCTTCATCATCCACCAAGATCTGAGAGTTCCTAAAAATCATTAACTTTAATAAAAACAACCCAGTCTCCAGTATGCCAAATGTATCCTTTTTCTCTTTTCTGTATTTTGTTTTCCATATTCCTATGTTCATCTATCAATGCAAAAATCCATAATACCAAAAATAAAACTAAATACACAGGCTTGTCACAATCTCTTTTGCTTTCAAGTAAACCACATTTCCCATTCCTCCATTTCCCATTACAATAATACTGAACTCAATGAGTGTACCACTGCATTTATGAATCCTCTCTGAGTTCATTAACTGAGCTTGTGTTTCCATTTAGCTCACAGCTACCTGTAAGAAAACATTACCAGTAAATGTAGAATTTCTGGGTACTCACGCAGTCCTTTATTTAACTTCACACATAGTACTTGGTTAAGGTTAGGACACCTGTGAAAAAAAAAAAAAAAAACAGAGGTGTTGTTCTGACTCAGGACTTGGACTCAGGAGAAATCACCTTTAGTTTCAATGGCCAGGATGGGTATATTTTACGTAGAAAGCTTTAGCATTGCCCCTCATAAGCTGCCAGTGTCCAAAAATAGCCGATAGCTCCAGTATGTCAGCTTTTCAGGGAACACTGCAATATTTCCCCTTGATGCCCATGCAGTTTACATTTAGCAAATCACTATAAATGCTTTACCTTGGTCCCAGTGCCATCAGACATTTTTCACAAGGAAAACATCAGGAGCAAATTGCAACAAAACAGGCACAAAAAGAGACAATTGTCTATGTTGCACAGTGAAAACAGGAGCGACAGTTTGGCTAAGGATGCTGTTGGCACGTGCTTCTCAAATCGATCTCGTTCTATGATTATTTCTCTGTGTCTGCCTCGGGTTCCCGTTGTGCACTCATCCAGCCATCACCCCCTCTATCCATTCATCTGTCCCTCCCTCCACCCACCTGTCCGTCCATCCATTCATTCATCTCTCCGTGCCTTATGCTTGTCAGTGGTGATAGATGTGTGTGTGATGAGATGTCTATATTGTCTCTGGTGAATTAACTAGCCGTGACAGAGAGGGTCAAGGGGAAAATGACTAGCTCTTCTCTGGGCTCATCTTTCCCTCGCTTTCCTTTAATGTTCTATCGCTTTGTCTCTCATTTGCTGTGCGGTGGCCATTTTGCTTCCCTCCAGGTAGTGTGTGTGCTTCCTTCGGCTTCAGTGAAGCAGCACAGTATACACACCTCTTTTTTGTATAAACTTTATTATTCTTTATTCTGCCTAAACTTTGTGCTACAAGTCCTTTGCAGCTGTTTAAGCTGTTGATACCATCCAGACTTCAAAATCAGATTTTTGATATGATTTATTGTGTTTATGGTTTTCTTTCTTTCTTTCTTTCTTTATTCATTTATTTATTTATTGTTTCCATCTTTCATGCTTAGCACTCAATGCTGTGGTGTTTTTCTCACTGCATTTACCAGAAATCAGCTTTCAGCTACAGAGATGTATTTTTCCTTGGATTTTGCCATGGTGGCTTACACTGCACATGCTAACCACTCAGCTCTACTTCTGTTTATTCCAATTAACTTATCAAATATATATACAAACTCTGCTGGTCCAAAGCAAAATGATTACAGTGTGCATCGAGTGTTGACCTGCAAACAGGTTCATACTACTTTAGTCCTTGTGTGTAGTGTGTTGAGGGTTTTCTAGCTTCTGTCCAATGATATCTCCTGTTTTTCCAAGGTCATCAGTAAGCCCCTGAATCCTCCAGCATGAAGGACTTCACCTGGAATCAGTCTGAATAAAAACAGATGTGATATTTTTTCTCGCATGGTCAATTGGTGAAATCGTCTTAGTGAAACAGGGTGCTGCACACCAACAGCAAAGCTCTCCATAAGACATATGACTCAGTTTCTAGACAAAAATTAGAAAACAAACTAAAAATGCAACAAACTACCACAGTTGAATGACCCAGGATGTTTGGTTTATCTGTTAAACCCACAGAGATTTGCTTAAAAAAGCTATTTTGACCCAACAGTGGGTTGCTTTTTATGCTTGTGATGCTTTACTGTTATGTGTGGTTTTTTTTTTTTTTTTTTTTTTTTTTTTATTTTTATATTAAGTGTTTTCCCCTCTGGGCCTCATCTATTTCTTGTGAAACGAATCCAATAATGTGCATGATCAAAATAGCAAGCTTCTGATGCAATACAAATTAATTAAATGTAAAAAACCTGTCAAACAAATTTTTTGCAGTCAGTTTAAATTAATATTTTTTGATACCGGTGCCATAACAAACCTCACTTGACCTGTCAGTAAATATGCATAGTCTTAATAACCGTATCTCAAAGCAAATAAGATCATGTTGTTATTTCATTTCAACGTAAAAAACATACATAAACATTCATAAAAATACATGCAAATTAAGTGTTTCAAGCAATGTCGTCATTTGGACTGAAAACAAATAACTTTTTTGTGAGGATACATGATAAAATTCTGGAGAAATATGATTCAAATAGTTATAATATACCATATATTGTGGCAAATGCTAAAGTAACAGGATATTTCCTTTTCATATGATTATATGCTATATGGACAAAAGTATTGGGCCACACGTCTTAATCATTGAATTCAGGTGTGTCACCTGCTGCCACAGGTGTATAACATTAAGCAGCTAGCCATGCAGTCTGCCTTTACAAACATTTCTGAATGAATGGGGTCGTTCTAAAGAGCTCACTGAGTTCAAGTGTGGTGCTGTTACAGTAATGTAATAGGATGCCACCGCTGCAACAAGTCAGCTGGTGAAATTTCTTCCCTCCTAGATATTCCACCCTCAGCTGTAAGTGGGATTATTGCGAAGTCGAAGCTTTTAGGAACCACAGAAACTCAGCCACCAGGTGGCGGACCACGTAAAGTTACAGAGAGGGGTCGCGGAGTGATGAGGCCCATTAGTGCATAAAAGTGGCCAACGCTCCGTTGACTCAATAACTGCAGAGCTCCAAACCTCCTCTGGCATCAACATCAGCACAAAAACTGTGCACCAGGAGCTTCATGGCATGGGTTTCCATGGCCGAATGGCCGCATGCAAGCTTTACATCACCAAGCACAATGTCAAGTGTCAGATGGAGCGGTGTAAAGAATGCTGCCACTGGGCTCTAGAGCAGTGGAGACGTGTTCTGTGGAGCGACCAATCACATGAGTCTGGATTTGGTGAATGCCAAACCCAGCCTTGCCAGAGGATTGGAAGCTGTTACAGCTGGAAAGGGGGACTAACTTTATATGAATATTTATGGATTTAGAATGGGATGTCATAAAAGTTTCTGTAGGTGTAGTGTGTAGGTGGCCCAATGCTTTTGTCCATATAGTGTTTAATCATACCAGAGTCATTAATATAAAAGAATTTAAAAACACATAAATCAAATGATTTAAAACACCTTTGAGTTTTGCAAATCTTTAGTGTGTGTGTGTGTGTGTGTGTGTGTGTGTGTGTGTGTGTGTGAGCACTAGTGTGAGAGAGAGATTTACAAAGGGATGGGGTGTTTGTAACATGGAGACACTGACATAAAACCAAAGGTGAACAAGCATTAAAGGTGGAATGACATACTCTCTCAAGAGACAGAGAGTGGAAAATAACATTGGAAAATAAGAGAGAAAGAGGGTGTGGGGGTTGGGGGGGAGAATGAAGATAGGCAGGAAGAATAGAGGCAGAGGAAGAGATGGACACAGAAAGGGAGAAGAAGAGAGGAAAAGAGGAGAGTTGGAGCAAAAGACAGAAAGCAAGGCAAAGCGAGAAATTAAAGGAATGATGGACAGAGAGGGAGAAAAAAACGATGAGGAAAAATCCATTTTCTCTGCAGGTGAGGACCTCAGTGGGTGGAGAGGACACGCTGGGACTGTCCGAGACCCTCTATGCACACACCATGATAGGACACACACACACACACCACTTCCAGAGAAATTGATACACACAGTGAGAGGTCTCAGTTTACTTTTGAGCTTATAACGCCGCGCGAAAGACTTTCCACCATGCCTCTATGCCGAGACACTCCATCTGCAGCTGAGAGGGAATCAAAAAGTAGATGGAGACACGCAGACAGAAGAAAATGACAAAATAGAAAGACGGAGAGGACAAAGTGAAATGGGGGAGGAGCGAGGGAGCTGAGAGAACCAAGTAATGAGCGTTAGATAGACAACAAGGCGACAAGAGAGGGAGATTTCATGATTCAGATTTCAAGCTTGTAGCTGTGCCCGTACTTCAGATTAATTCCATTGGTTTGAGGTGTAAAACATTTTCCCCACCTGGAAAAATGACTGACGAGCAGACTGAACAGCTGGCTGAGTGGTTGTTTGGTTAGGTAAAAGTGTTTGTTGGTGAACCCCACCCAAGAAACTAAGACAGAGGGTGAAAGAGTGATAAAGAACACCAAATGACGCCCTTACCATCTACAAGTGACTAAACCTATGTGTTTAAAGGCATTAGCTGTTTTTAGTGATGTGAGCAAAGCAGCTCATAAAAATAATTTGAATCAATGATATGAATCATTAAATAATAGATGATTTATGTGCCTGCATATGCATTGACGATATGTTGATGAATGCTGGCCCATTTAACTATCACATACAGATATAAACATAGACATAGACATAGACTTCATCATGTTGTGGACCCCCAAGTTGAGACACAGTTGGCAAAAGGAAGATGTTTCCAGCTGCACCAGCAGTTACTGTAGCTACTGGTGCTGTATGACTCAAGATGGGTGCACAGAAGATACATTTGCTGAATGAATATGTGAATGAAAAGCTCACTGAGTGGTTCAAATGTTCAAACAACAGGGTCGGCCAAAATAATATAATCAAATAAAAACATTAATAAAGACTACACGAGATCGCTTTTGCCTACTAGTCTACAGTAGCCTAATGTAACTTTTATTTAAGCCTTGGAAGTCATCTTATTTGTTGCTTCTTCATATCTGCATACAAACAACTGATGAATTGCATGATACACTCAGCCCTCAGTACCAGTCTGAAGCAGTATTACAGGAAGTGCACCTGCTCTTGGGCCTTGGACAAAGCCTTTGAGTCCTCTGCATTTTATTGACTATCTTTGGTTAGATGGTTTCTTTGGTAGCTGATTGGCTTATTTATGGACTGGTCAGCTGGTTTGTTAGTTGACTGGTTGGGGAAGTGGCTGATTGGCTAGTTGGCATACTAGCTGTCTGGGTGACCGAGGGGTGGCTGCATGGCCAGTGGGCTGACTGACGAATTGAGAGGCTGACTGGTTTTCAGGGCGTCGTCAAGGTTTTTCCAGCAATCATCCAGCAGCCTCAGCTGTCCTGCTAATCAGCAGTAACACAAACACGGGAGATCTCAACATCATCACTCTAAGTCACATTTCAGGAGGCAGTTTTGCCTGTTTGCAATTGTTGATGAAGTCAAACAGAAGGATGAATCCCTTTTTTCAGTTTTTTTCCCCCTTTATGTGGCTGTGCCCATCTCTTTCTTTTCTCTCTTTCTCAGCTATTCCCCCGTGTTATTTCTAGTAAACTGAACCACCTGTCTCTCTTTGCTTTAGAGGATAAATCTACTCTCCACGGACACGCACACTCACAGACATGAACACATACACACACACACACACACACACACACAGTCACCAGGGTGTTTTCTAATGCCAGCCAAATGTTTAACCTTTCTCTTCATCAGATTAACAGACACAGTATGAGAGAGTGAGAAAGAGAGAGAGACAGAGAGAGAGAGAGAGACAGAGATGAGGAGAAAAACAGTGAGAGAGAGAGAGACAAAGACAACAAGTAAGAGAGAAGTACTGTAGAGAGAGGGCGAGCGACATCCGAACATAGGAGGAGAGAGAGGTCATTTGAAGTTTCTTTGGCAGTCCTCTATGACTTGGCAGCCAATGAGTCGGTGCCACTCTGGTGCCAATGTGGACCAACGTGTGCCAGTGAGTGCCAGCGTGTGCCAGTGCGTGCCACCTTTGCCAGTCTTTTCATATAGCGAAGCTCGGCTTTGGGGCTTTGAAGTTCAAAGGGTTTTAAGGTGCTCTGAAACAGCGATGTGGCTGGGAGGAGAGAGAGAGAGAGAGGGAAGGAGAAGGACAGAGGAGGAGGAAAGTACAGGATGAAGAATGGAAAGAGGTGAAGAAGACAGAATCCCTCCTTGTGAGTGCAGAACATTTCGCTCACTTTTTTTTATTAAAGGGGCATTTCACCCATCATGCCTCAGAGCCTGTCTATGGCCAGCTTGAGTGTAAGATGCAGAATGAGGTGTTTTTTTTTTTTTCAAGGTCTGCTGCAGGAGAATGCCTAGAATCATTTGAAGCTGCTCCAGTGACCATGGACGCTGCATGCAACCTTATGCACCTGAGCGGGTAGCGAATGCATGTTTTTATGCAGCTGGACTGTTTCCTCAACACAACGCTGCACAGTCTTTGAACAGGTGAAGACTACAGCCAAATCCAATCTGTTGAAAAACAATTAAAATTAATACTTCAGTGTACAAGAGGCAAGGCAGCAGTGCATCTCTGAGTGCTGATGGTTTGGTTCTTAAATAGCCTCCGCTTTATATTCCAAGTCCTGCATAACCACCGGCATTATCACTTGAAGCAGTTGGCATCATGTGGCAAAATAGCTTGAAATCCTAGACCCCATCCTTGTAGACACAGCTTGCATTCTGGACATGTAACACAAACCTCCATCCTGCTGTGCTCCACCCCACCTACATGTCGCTACACAACGTGCCCCGAGGAAATCAAGGATAAAGCCATGTACGACATCGCTAGGCTAGCATCCTCAATGTGATCATTTGGGTTCTTTCCATATATTAATGAGTTGGCTCTGTATTTTAGATTTATACATAGCCACTAAGTAACCAGACAATTAACTTTTCTATGCAGGAAGTCAGGTTTTTTCCCAGCTCTGAGCTCCATTATTCCTGTAGCCGACAGTGTCCTGCTGGGTTTTTGTTTCAGCATCTAATCACGGAAAAATTCACACTTGGGACAACAGGTGAATGCAATCTACCTGCACAGATAGAAAAGCAGCAATGTAATGTGCGGTTCGAGGAAAGACCATTGATCTATCTGGTCTTTGTTTCGATTTGAATTTCTAAAAAAGCTCTGCACACTTTTCATCAAACAACTTATGCTTCCCTGAAATGTCATGCTGTTATTTCCACTACTATGGCATTTCACTGAGCTTTAATTAACACAGTAATCCAATGCCCGACAATGACATCACTGGAGGACAAATGTAAACTCATTAATATCAATAAACACATTCGTGCAAACCCTCTTTTTTATATAGTTTTTGGCATAAATGTGCAATGAGATACATCATCACAATTTTGTAGTGAAGCGCCTCTTTTGCGGTTCATGTTGAGCAGAAAATATATATATGCATACATACACATACACAAATACACACAAACATGCTTTTTTTTTTCAAAAAACATGTAAAAACACACACACACACACACACACACACACACACACACACACACACACACACATTGGGTTTTCACACTGGCTAACCATTGCTACCCTCACAGTACATTTTTCACTCATCCTTCACTTCTGGAGGCCAGGATGAAAACAAAATGGCCGATACTGCTAGTCTAACATACAGAGATACCCTGCTAATATTCTTTCTATCATTTTGCATGTTAAATTGTTTGTTAGCTTGCTAATGGCGTAATCTGCAACTAGTAATAACCAATAATCTCCCTAAAATTACATCACACCCACTAAATTTTACTGACTTACAGAAATGTGATTTTTTATTTTTTTAATTATTTATTGAACATTTAAAGATACTGCTGCTCTTTGTGTTGAGTAACTTTCATTTTCTTAAAGGGATAATTCACCCATTTTGAAAAATGTATTAATTATTTCACAGTTCAATGGATATATTTTTCATTGGGTTTCTGCGGATATAGCTTATCTCATCAAGAAGAAGGTCATGAAGTCACTCAAATCCATGTTTTTCATAAAGGTGTGTGTGTGTGTGTGTGTGTCTGAGGACATCTTCACATCTCGTCCCTGTCTTGTGGTTCCAATCAGAGGAATAACTGATACTTTGCTGCAGAGTTCATTTGGTTCGGTTTGATTTCACACAGCAGAAATATCAAATGAGCCAAAATGTATCAGCAGCAGCCATGTGGGAGCTGTGAACCCGCTCACTGGTGGAGGTCAGACAGATATCACTATGTTGACAGGCAGAGAAAGGAAATGTCTACTTCTGGGATGTTTTTTTTTACTCTCTCAATTGATTGTACAAACGCATTTGGTCAGCCCAGTGTCCAAAATGGACATGGAGCACCATCATATACTGAGAAGGGAACATATTTCTTTGTTGTTCAATGTCAACCTTCGACATCCCAAACAAACCGCTCCAGAGTTTGTTTGTAACAGTGCCAGCTTCCTCCATAGGGTATCAGCCCGGCTGTTTTAGCTCTACCCGAGTGTGATTGCTGGTTTCACACCTGCACAAATGAACCGCAGCGAGGAGGTGAACGCACCCGTTTAATTCAGCAGGGCTAAACAAGGCAGCTGTGAAAACACCTCGGTCTGATGAGTCGAGGGGAAGGCACTGCTTATTAAGAGTGACACACATCAGTCTGTGCTGACTTTTAGCACTGGTTTTAGCACTCTATACTCACATGAGCACACACACAGGCACAGGCACATATAACCGTTTTATATAAGGCACTGACACAAACACCGTCGAACTGGAGCACAGGAATTGTAATGCCATATACACACGAAACGCAGCCATGCACACACACACACACACACACACACACATGCACACTCACACACAGACACAGTGATACACACACATATGACAGTTCAACCCTGCCGGCTTATTTACCTTTCACACATGTCTGCACAGTACATACACACACTGGAACTCAACATGGAACAACCATTAAGCAGGTCGCTTGTCATATTTTACATGTCACTGGGTTGACACAGGCTCGTGTGTGTGTGCGCGTGTGTGTGTGTGTATGTGTGTTCCATCTTTCCACCATGATCCCGAGAACAATATAATCCTTTTTAAATATATTTTCAATGTTTTAATGCATTGTCTTCCCCAATAAAATGGAAATTTTCAGATGGAATTTTGTTTCCATATTTCTATTCAGTAAAATGGTATTTATTCCACTTTCTTCTCATTGTCGACATTATTACTATATGAGCACCCTGTTTTGAAAAATTATCAATGAAATTGATTTATAAAGCCATTTAAACATTTAAAGATGAAAAAAAAAAAATGTTAAAACTTTGAAACATGCCTGCCCCAGCAGAATGTAACAACTCAAAGTCATCTGTAGCTTCTGTGCTAATCTGTCTGTCCATGCGTATCTGCAAGCTTTTCTTTTGAATGGGATGAATGTGTGTGTGTGTGTGAGTGTGTGTTTGAGCATGCTCAGGTGCATGTGCTCTCTGTCTGCCTGTTAGTTAGATTGATAGTCAAATTAATCTGCAGCTCTGTCCAGGTGTAAACACGATGCCTGCTGGCCAGGATACATCTCCCTCTATTAGCGCCATAATTCAACGCACCCTGCAGCAGCCTGCCCTGATCAGAGGAGGCTAATTGCAGGGAGGGTGTGCTTGATTTATTAATGCTGAGGCGGTGCTGGATTACAAGTTGATTTGGAGATTAATTTATTGCTCATTTTACATTTTAGGTAAGTCAAATTTGTCTTTGTTGATAGCGCTAACACCCACACCCACCCACCCACACACACACACAGTACAGAAATGTGCATATCTACGGAGCGGTCAGCCAAAGTTCAGAGAGCCTGGAGTTGTTGCGGTATCGTTGCCTTGCTTGAGGACACTTCCGTAGCAGATGCACCAGCTATCCTATTAAATCAGGAGCAAAGCCTAATGAAATATTCATTAAAGCCCCTATACATGACATGCCCCTGAACACTGTGTCCTCGCTGCTGGCTTTCTTTATGTTCACTGGAATGGAGACAATTTTTTCACTCTCAAATTGATGGTGACCACAAACCAGATGTAGATTCATATTCTAGCTGGGAAATGTGGTCATTTTGAGTATTTTTCGTATTTAGCATTATTCTTGAGTATCATCTTCATCATCCACCAACATCTGAGAGTTTTTGGAAGTCAGTGCCAGTAATAGAATGGAGTTTTAGAGGCTGCATTTACACTCCTGCAGGGCTGGATGGATGTTTGTCTAGATTACTGTCATGACTCTGGTACCAGCTCTAGTGAAACATCTCACTTGTTGGAACTAGCACTGCAACAGTATCTTAGCAGATGTTTTCCTTGACAATATGACTGTAGAGCTCACTTGCTAAAACTTACAATTTGAACACTTGTAGTTGCAGAGTTGATATGAGGAAGCCCATGATTGACCCTACTGCTTGCTAAAGCATCATGTATAGATGGAAGCCTTTGCTAGGCGTGCATCTTCTTGGCTTCTGATGTCATCTTCTGCGTGTTGTGCTGAAGAGCTGACAGTTACTGTTACTACCGTTTGGTTAAGTTGAAGAAGTTGAAGAATCACTCAAACAAGGGTGGGAGGCATAAAAACTAAGATTGTGTTTCAATTAGATTGCTCCACTCTTACATGCCAAAGTAACTTTTTAATCATTCCTGCGCACAACCACACTTTTGAGTCAGAAGACAACACAACCGATGGGCCTCTGTGCACAGAAAGGACCTCAGACTCTCACAGTCTCATGATGATTTACAGACCCACTGATGGCAGACAAAAGCATCTTATAGAAAAATTGCACATTTTACTTTATCATCACTTTAATGTTGGTGTAACGTCTGTAAACAAAGCAAATAATGATCAAGACAGCTTGAAGCCTCATTTTCACACCATGTATTTTTTTATGTACTCTGTACTAGTTGTTTTAATGTTGTGTTGTGTTTTAATATTCTGGGCTCTTGGAAGAGTAGCCATTAGCTAAAAAAAAAAAAAAAAAAACGTAATAAAACTCAACACCAGTGCTACTGTCCACTCTCCACATTCCCCATAAACCCTTTTACTTCCTGTTTCAATGAGGGTCTTTGCCTCTTTGTTCAAAGGTTTTCTCTTTCACTTTACTCAAGAGGATAAACATGTTAGAAGTGATTTTCCCATCAGCCTTTGAGTCCTTACACTTTCTTCCATTTCCATGAACTTGGGTCAGATTTCTCTGCACATCTGACCCACTGACACACAATTACTAATAATCATTTATGGTATGTTTTATGACATGTCTGCCCAGTATTATAATGGATAAATGGATCAGTAAAATAATGTAATCCAAGATATAAAATATGGATTATATGGCCTCATTAGAGACTTTAATTGGGTAATATGTGACCAGGCAGGATGGTGATGTCTTTGTCACTTTGTACCTTAATTAGCTGCTTCATTAGTTACTTGGTCAGTTGCTTTCATGCCTCTCAGTTGCATCATTTGTTGCCTCGTCTATTGCCAGTGATAGTTAGCTGCTATGTTTTATTCATAGCTCTCTTCAAACATAAATAAAAGCGACCCACTGTACCTCGTCTTAGCTGCGTTACAAAATAAAGTCAACACTCCAGCATGCCACCCACACACTCACACAAGGTCTGTGTGTGTTTACCGCTAAATTTGAGCTTGATAAGGAGACTTGCTCAGTGCAGATAGCGAAGGGTTATGAAGGTCAACCATCCACATTAAACAAAGAATGGCAGCCACAAATCTCATCTTTCACCTTCCAAATCTCCTCTATCACCTCATTCATTTTCAACAGGGCAGGATGCAACTTTACTGCATGTGTTTTACTGGTGTTAAATTGTCACGTCAGGTCAAATTTATTTGTACGGCATGTTTGACAAAACAGGGTGGCGGCAAAATGCTAAACAGAGCAGTGAAGGACATACATACCGAAACAAGACTGAGAGTCTGACAGCCTGCTAGCGGCCTGTTTAAGTAGCCAAAGTGGCTGTATACAGGCTGTGTGTTAAAGACATCACCATGTTTGGAGGCCTGGAATCTGTGGAAGTCTGAAAACACCATTGCCATGTCAATTGTTTTCTGTCTACAGCAGCATTTTCAAAGTTTTAGAAATTTTGGGCACCCACACCAAAATGCCAAAAAATAAATAAATAAATAAATAAATAAATAAATAAAATAAAATAAAAAAAATCAAAGTTTCTCAAACAGGCACATGCAGAACAACACTTTATTGTGCCTTATATCACCATATTGATTGTTTTGATTCCAGCCTTGATCACATGATAATCAGATTATACATTCTACATCACAAAACTCTCCTTTTTCCTAGTTGTTGCTGGCCACACTACGACAAGAAAGCAGTGTTTTCAAAGTTATCCACTTGAAAAGCTCCATTTTTGTTGGACGGAAGGGCGAAATGGAGAAATAAAGGTGCATTTAGACATTTATTCAGATTAGTGTGGACATGACCTATCTTTGCAGCAGGTGGGTAGATGTTCACACCAGAGTAAATTGTAAAAAAAAAACAAAAAAAAAAAAAACGAATTTACGCATCTACTGTACCTGCTCTACGTACTTCACATGATATTACACAGAGAAGCTGGGTCAGCTTTGCAAAAGTTCAATTAAACACTTTACTACAGCAATCTTTGATTTTTCTGCTTGGGGTTGTTGCCTACACACAGTTCATGCTGAAGCCCTTCAGCAGGTTAATATTTCCTATAAACTAAATGGAAACTTACAGCATGAAAACACCATGGGTATATGATGCGTTAACCCCTATTTATCCACTATATTACTGTAGAATCTCTGCCATGCTGTTACTGAAAGCGAAGTCATGGTTGGTGATTCACTGATATATTATTGAATAAACAGTGTTTCCCTTAGAGTTTTTATTTCTGTCAGTGACAGCAGGATCAGGGGAGCTCATGTCAGCAGCAACGCTACTCCATAACCATAGAAATACCATAGGAATACTGCTAGAATACTATAGACAGCAACTTTCTGCTGTTTCTCCTGCTCTTCAAACCACCTCTTTTGCTTGGCACTTTGATAATTATGATGCATTTTGGCAGGAATAGGATAAAACAATGATAAAATCTGCAGAAAAAAAAATTCTAAACATTATTTTAAAATACATATCTTAGCTTGATGGGTCGCCACAATAGGGAATCACTGTCTACACTATTGTTGTGATGACATCTCGCTGCTAACTTAACAGTTTCCCCACTGAAATTAAATCCTAACAGCAAGCTCCAGATCACATGGCCTAACAGATGAGCAAAGCCATCCGAATGACCAACACTGCCATCTTTAAAGTCCTTTGCCATCACTAGTGATGGTCTCTGACTGTGATAATTCTATTTAGATTTTAAAGAATCTGAAAAATAAGTCACAGCAGCACTAAATGTAAGCCATGCAAAACTCATAGTAAACCTAGATAGCATTCTTTAAAGCATTCTTAATTTTTGATCATGTGTGATTTGGTGATGCACCTTGTTCCTCGATGTATCTCTGTTGCACTGTGTGCCATTATTAATGTATAAATATACTTCCTGCCTGTCTGCATGCCCTCTGACTATTCATACTGGCATGCCCTTCCTGTGGAGGTGGGGTTTAGGTGCTGTGCATGCATAGACACACTGACACACAAATAATTAAAATGCAGCACAACATACTGTCCTCTGTCATACACAACTTTGTCCTGCAAAAAAATATTTGTGCCTTCAAATGCAGTAGGTTTCAGACACTGTGGACACTTTGTTGGCTTTCCACTTGAAGGCCAATGTTTCTGACAGGACAAAGTTCCACTGCATTTCAGTGGACAATCATGCACAGGACAATCATGGCTGCTCTCTATGGACAAATTATCCTCTCAACCTGCTGCCAAATCACAGGCACGCTCAAGAAAAGGGTAAAATCAAGGAGAAATACTGAAAACACAGGAGTTGGCAAGCCAGCTGTTGCCTTGGTTTCAAATGACATTGATTTCCAAAGGTAACTGAAGTTATCTTCATGAGAAAAAGGCACTTTAAAGAAAAAAAAATCCACCCATTATTGCATATTCCATATCTATGACAGTGTGGGAGAATCTGTAACCTGTCATCACTCCGGGATATTCACTGTATTCCAGGAGTTATTTTGTGATAAAGTGTTGTTATTTAGTTTTTTTTTTTTTTTACCCTACTTTCCCTTCACCTGCTTTGTCTACTTCTACCTGAGTTAGCGTTTTCCTGCATTTCTTAGAATGCCTTCGGGCAGCCCACAGAGAACAGGTGCAAACAGGTGAGTCCAGGGCAGCTGAAGGTTGTCGTGCTGCAGACAGTGAGTGAAAAGTCTCAGATCTCTCTCAATGTGATCGCAGTCAGCCAGGTCACAATTCATGTTGAATTCTATCGGGCCTAATCTTTGCATAATTGTATAGTGTGTGCACATCAAAGACTCAAATCACAACTGGAATATTCAGCAGCCAATGAAAATTGTGAGATGGCAAAGGGAGGAGGATGGGTTTTTTACATTTCCACCCAATATAAATTGGTTCTCGAATGGAAAAACTGGTTCTCAGCTGGAACCGGAGAATAGTAGTTATCAAGCGTAAGATTGTAGTACCAAGACTTTTTGCCAACACTAAACAGAGATTCCTTCACACTTCACACTGGCATACCCTTAAAAGTAAAAATTTTACAGATGCCTTTCTGTGGGCAGCAGTTGTGCTTGTCCTTTGTTAATCTCAATCTGAATCATATCAGACTCAGATTATGTCGGTTAATGATTCCAACAGAACTGTGTTGCAGGTGACAGCAGGTGGGTGAGGTCATGTGCTGCCAGAGTATTTCCTTGTGTTGTGCACGCCCACCGTCGATGATGTCATGGTTCCGCTCCAAAAACTGCTCAAAATGCAGGCCAGCTCCTTAGTTTGGACCTCAGTTACAAGAATTGTGAACCGAATTGTGGAAAAGGCATATGAGAGAGCAAGAATGATTTGGAACCGCTTTTTCAGTATCTGGGAAACAGACTGCTGACATTTGACTGTGTGTTATATGTATTTTTTTTCACCAGATTTTTTGTTACACTTTGAACCCAGTTGTTCTTTTACTTGCAGCAGTCATTAATATATTAATCCAAATGTTTTTGCTTGTTTGGTTTCCAAGTTACTGAAGGTGGAAAAGGGAATAAGCACTAAATATCCAGTATTGCACAGATTTTATCATGGATTTCATGTGTAGGTGGAGAAAGTAATAGCAATAGCACTTGCTGTTTCAAAGCGGAGAAAAATGAGAGTGGTGTCTTTTGCTCAAAACACAACCTGTCTTGTGACTGCATTGCATTATGGTCTATTGTGGCTGCTTTCAAGCGCCAAAATTGGTCCCTCCGCTTCCTCTGCCATGGACTTCTCCCTGTATGATTGTTGAACATCAGTGCAAAATGGTGAGTCTAGACAGAAGCCCTTGCTCTATGATTCTGAGAACTGACACCAAGCCCTGATGTTTACTGCTGACATTTTGAACTTCTGAAACATTTTCTGCCATCAGACTCCATTGTAACTCTTAGAAATGTCTCAGCATGATGTCACATCGTGGAAGTTCAGCCCGTTGTCCACAGGAATGAGAAAAAGGCACAGCCAGCAAACAAAAGTGGGCGCAGAAATGCAAGGCGCAAGATAGAAGCTGGTTTTGTAACTATGGTGAAGTGATTTAAGGTGGACTTTTTCTGAATACGGATAATTGTTTCCATCCCGAGAACATGGTAGTGCATAATAAATTATACACTGTAGTGTCTGTTACTTCGAGGACAGAGAGTTCATCCGTAAATGAAGTGTCTAAATGCTCCATACATAGCCGGGCAGGGACACGCATTCACACACTTTGCGTTCGTCAGCAATGCACAGCACGCATTAAATGTTTCTGACACAGCATTTGCATTACAGTCTAATTGAATCACCATGTTTACAGTGAGATATACATAATGCATTAATCTGTACATGCCACTGTTTTTACCATTTAGTGTTTGGCTTCTGGTTTCAGGGTTAGACAGAAAAAGAAGTGAGGGAGAGAGAGAGGAAGAGAGAGAGCGTGACAGATAAAACCCAGAAAGACAGAGGGAACTATCAGAGAGAGACAGTGAGACAGGCCGCAGTTTCAGTTCCACTCATTTCAATTCAGTTCATTGTGCTCTACTGGCATGAATATAAAGAACAATATTATCAAAGCAACAACATAAAAGATCAACATTTTTTGCATGAAAGCCCTCTGCTGCCTTGTGTCTGTGCGTGTGCATGCATGCATGTGTGTGTGTGTCTCTGTGTGTTAGTGTTTGTTCCTCATTCAGAGTCTCCATCACACACTATCAGTGGAAGTTGTCAGTGTTTGTCAGTCAATGTGAATGCATAAAAAACAATTATAGAAGCAATAAGTCAGAGTTCTGCTGTCCCAAAATGACAGTAATCTACAGGAGTTAATAAGGTTGTCACTATGACTTAATGCCAACCTCTTCAAGCGCTGACATTTATGGCTTTCAAGATTCACTTTCTAGGCCATACTCTGTTTGTTGGATGTTATTTGTATAAACATCATGTTTTGCACTGTGTTTGTGTGTGTGTGAATTAAAAAATTGTGGTAATATGATTTAAAGAAACCATGAAATTTACTCCTATGACCGCTACTTCCTGGGAAAACAGGATACCTTTAATGATGAGCTCCTGCTGTCCTATCAAGTAAAACTGTGTTTACACTTTTGAATGCTGCGTCCTGCTCAGCATCCTGTCATCACAGAAAACATATCTATCAAGGAAGTAAGAGTGACATTTCATGGGATCTTTGATGCAAAATTTTAGCAGCTGTGTTTGGAAAGCTCTCTGAAATCGACTTTAGTGAAATGTAATAAGGTTGTTCATTTAAATGTAGGGCGTCAGAGAGGCAGATGGATGGGTGGATGACGGGCTTTTCAGGCCTCCAGTTCAGTGCTGAATGCTCTTGAGTTCAGTCAGTGACTGCAGAAATTTCCCACATTCCCACAAAACACACACACACACACACACACACACACACACACACACACACACACACACAGACACACACACACACACACACACACACACACACAGACACGCACGCACGCACGCACGCACACACACACACACACACACACACACACACACTTACACATAGCATTGATGGGATAAGTGGTTAAGATTGTCGCTGATGAGGGGTTGTGGTTAGGGGACATTCACTGAGTCCTGTATGTGTGTCTGTGTGTGTGTGGGTGTGTGTGTGCGCGCGTGTTTGTGTGTGTGTGTGTGTGTGACAGAGAAAGGTGGTCTTTTGTACATTGTATGATGAGTGTTGGTGCATCTGGAGGTGAACTTGGGAAGAACACACACTGCGTGCCCTACACACACACACACACACACAAATTAGAATCACCTTTAGTCGATGCCACACTAATTTGAAGCCTAAAAATAGCCTGAATGAAGCCATTAACCGCAACCTGCTTGCAACAAAACCCTCACGCTTTTTATAGCAAGTCAACATATAAGACCTTTCAATCCGGATGGATCCTGACCAACTTGGAAAACACATACCAGATTTCGCAGAAGATGTCAGGGGCTTGAAGCTCTAATTTGACACCTACTTCAAGGACAGACTCACCTCACTGAGCAGTCGCTGGCTTTTGCTTGTCTGGAAAGATTTGTTTAGGACCCTGCTGACGTAATAAATATCAAATGTGTTCGATACAGTCAGGGCTTTGATTAGTCTGATATGACTGAATCTGTAAAGCCTTTCCTGCTGCCAGATGCACTTTGTTGATATTTGGATTGGACCAAGCCTCCAACAGGGGATTTGGTTGTTGGCTTCAGTCTGGTGGAAATCAGCCTTGTTTGATGACATAACACATGGTTAGTCTTTACAGGCAACAAAGATGGGCAGTATTACCCTCAACTACAGTAAAGATTGGCCACTTCAACAAAAATCAATGTGGATAAAGTTGGTTACACAGGACAACAACACTGTTGGCTGTAGTTGTTACCATTCTATCAGAAAACTGCCAAAAGATGTAGACTTTGCTGAGCTGAACAAGACTGTGTATGTGCAAGTATGTGTGCATGTTCGAGGTTGCACAACCTGCAATTTCCACTGGATGGCCATTCCCTCAATGTAGACAATGAAGCATTGAATTGTCACAGGGGCTATAATTTCATCAAAATGCCCGCATCAGCCTCTAAAAGATCCGTCCAATACTTGTAGCATGAAAACACCCCTTACACTGTTGTGGTGGTGGTGTAGTAATGGAGCACAAGTCGTGAAATCAATGTCAACACACTGGACACGCTACTAGCAAAGTTTTACAGTGCTGGCCTATGGAGGAATGAATCGTGTTGCTGTTATCGTCTTCTCTGTTATGAAATTAATTACCCCAAATGCAATCCATTCGATGAGATAAGCGCAGTGTTTCGCTGGATAAACAAATATGCTCAGGAGAAACTCATTGAGATTCACTGAGAGACATCCAGTTTAATGACAGAATATGAACTGCGGCTCTCAGCGGTACAGCAACTTTGATTGTCCAGATAAATCTATTTATTACAGTTTTGTGGTATTATTGCTTTAGAAACACACAGATTTGTTGGGTGTCTTACTCTGGTGGTGATGAGCAGTCAACGCCACATGAGAGTGCAGCTTCAGATCGCAGTAAAACATTTTGTACATTAAATGTGAGCAGCTCAGTATACCCTAAAGTATTCTCTAACTCTGTGTGTGTTGTCTCTTTAGGAACTCGACGTACTGCATGAAAGTGTCCATGTCCATGACGGTGGAGGAGAGCGACGAGGGCAAATGTTTCAGCAGCAGAATCCGCCATCTGGAGAAAGCTGAGATAACCCGCAGTAAAATGATCATCTGTCCTGATATAGAAGATTATTTGGCTCCGTACAAACAGCCACAGATGACCTGGTATAAGGTATGACGTGCACAAAATTTTAACACCAAGTTATGTGTTTACCAGGGCTTTCACAATATATTGATATTGTGATGATATTGAGACAATATAATCTTGGATTTGGGATATTGTAATGTTCTTGATGTGGCATAAATATTGTCTTCTTTTTAAGGCTGCATCACAGCAAGGGAATGCAGTCATATCCCCATTATTAATGATGGTTTATTGAAAATCTCTTGCATACAAGTATCTAATGAAACCACCAATAGTCATCCCTGCAGTATCAACACAATATCGATGTCTAGGTATTGTGAAGTTGTCAATATCACCCAGCTTTAAGGCCTATTCTCACACAATGTGAATAAACAACATGAAAGTAGAAATAACTAGAACCTATATGCAATGCCACATTTTCATCATTCTCGGAAAATGTTCTGATACCTAAATGAAAGCAAAGAAGCCTGTCCATTCCGAGTTGAATCTTGCTCCTCTTGCTTCCCTCTTGTTTCTCAGTATTCACCAACACCCTCCACTTCTAACAGACAAATGTGGATAAAGAGATGTTAGCTCTCACTATGTATTACCCTTTTGTCCACCATTGATTGCCGTATTAGTTAATTTTGCCCCACTTGTCTGTGGCTGTTATTGCTTTTATGATCGCTGTCAATTGTTGGAACAGCTTGATGTCCACTTAAAATACCGGTTTCAGTCACAGTCACATGACAAAGCTAATATGACTGCTTCATTAATATTCTTAACAAAGGAAAAAAAAAAAAACAAACAAAAAAAAAACGACAGACTCTGTGTTAAAGAATTCAGAGAGATGCATGTTTTTGTTTTAAAATTTTGCCGTGCATGTTTTTTCATACTGAAATCTGGTGTGAATAGGCCCTTTGAGTGAGAGCAGAGGGATGTTGTCCCACTCTAGTCGACAGCTGACTGTTGCCTGTGCTTCCTACCAGGAGTGTGAGCGGGTTGAATGGCGAAGCTCCATTGTGGTCAACACCACCCACATCTGGATCCCTGAGGTGGAGGAGAATGACGGGGGGAATTACACCTGCGAGTTACAGTATGGATCCAGATTGGTGCGACGAACAACACAACTCAAAGTCACAGGTAGGACACAGTGGGATGGATGGATGGATGGATGGATGGATGGATGGTGCTGCTATTTTCGTGTTCATACTTGGGTGTAATGACTGATCATCTGTTATCCTGGAAAGACCACACTGACTTTGTCTGCAAGAAGACCAATCAAAGAATTTATTTCATCCGATGCCTCGGGTCTTCTGGCACTGGTAAACCATTTCTGCTCTTATTTTTTACTTGTGTGTGTGTGTGAGTGTTCTGCATTATTGCAATTCCACATGGTACAAGAGCTCGACCACTTTAAACTTTAAAATCTAAATTGCCTCACCAAATGAAAATCTGTTCAATGATTGTACGACAGTCTCTTGAGAAGCTTCATGAATCAGCCTATCATAACAACATGCTCAGGCTGGCCAACAACATTGTCTCTAACCCCAGCCATGATCTGAACAGTGAATATGTACAGCTGCCATCAGACTGGAGATACAGGCTTCCACGTTTCAATAGGGTCAGATTGAAACACTGTTTTCAGTCAGTCCTAAAGTTAAATGAAGAACGCAATCCCAGACCGAATGTCCACTGAAGCGCCTCAATATCTGCACCGAGTGTTGTCCTCAGTGACTGTGGTGTTATTTAAATGTATGCATTTTCTGTTTCTTGGCCTAATTTCTTTTTTTGTTATGTGATGTTACAAATGGTGCTGCTGTTGATGGAAAAAAAAAAAAAAAAAAAAAAAAAAACAGCTTCTGCCCTGGTTGACAATAAAGTATCATCAATCAATCAATCAGTCAAGATGATCCGGATGGTTCCCGGACAGCTTCAGATGATAAAAGTAAAAGTACATTGCAGAAAGCATATCTATGAGAACACGAGAAAGCAGTAAGGTGCTAGATACCAAGCATACACCCACACAGTGACCAAGATGTTTGGTATCTTTTAATTTTTCAGCTGATATTAACTGTTATTGTGGCATCGATTATTTACATGTACCACTCAGAATTGAAGGCAGGAATATGCACTGAGTATGCACTATTGGATCTCTCGTTGACTCTACAGCATCTATTATTTTGACAGAAGCCCAGGCTCAACCGTATAGTATCATTGATCATTACTATAGCAGTCGTAAAGTTTCATTGAACACCCACTATAAAGTAGAAACCCACCCTGAAACACATTTTAGAACTGGCTCTCGGTGAGGTGCTTTGCATTTCTGTGAGTAACTGGCCAGTGATAGACGAGGTGACATCATCCTCAGATACTTTCAGCAGCTACAGTGAAGTTTCACCGCAGAAAAAGTTTCAGGGATCAATCTGTCAACAGGAAACATCAGGTTCTGGCAACCTCAGAAACACAGAGCAAGGGTCTCCATCTGGATTCACAATGGGGCACCAATGTTCAACATGACACAAGGATAAAGTCACGATAGAGGAAAAAGAGGTACAGGTACACACAAGGTAGGTTGAGGGAGGGTTGCTTAAACAAAAAAGTAAATTAAAAAAAACTTCACACAGTTTGATGATACATGAAAGTGTGAGTGTTTTATTGAAATTCTTATGTAATTTCATTTACTTAGGTACAATTAGGACTTATTTTCAATTGTAGTTCTGGCACAGCGGCTCAAAACAAACAAACAGAGGGTTTACGTATGTGGTTTTAGGCTTTAGGTGTCTGGACTTATTCAGCAGCACCATCTGCACTTGTTTATTGAGTGTGAGTGTGTGTGTGTGTGAGTGTGGCGGGGCATCATTTATTGGGTGTTTGTGTTTGTGTTCATGCCTGCTTGTGTTTTGTTGTTGTGGCGTGTGCAATATGCGTGTTGCTGTCTGTGAGCAGTGACAACATACTTACTATGCTACGTATTTGGTCTGACAGATTCTTACATGCACACACACACACACTCATAAACATGCACCCTGTTGTTCATATCCACACAGACACTTTGCTGGGTACAAATGCTTGCGCGGGCACAAACACACACACACAAACACATGCACTCAGTGATTTCCGAATGTGACATAATGTGATGTGCCACAATAAGCAGCGAGCAGTGAAACAGGATACGGCTTGAACAGGAGCCGTCCTGTTACAGCATGCTGTCTTGCACTTTGCGCTCCATATCGCTTACTTTTCCCAAACACGAAAATAAAGTCAGCAGCTTCATCAACTCCCACTTCCTCCTCTAGTTCAGATGTAAAGGTACCTCTTTGTTTTAAAAGTTGATAAGACTAGGCATTATTTCATTTGTGAAAGCCGTATTCAGAAGCTCATCTCTCAGTTTCCTTGCTTCCCTTCATGTGCCGTCCTGTGTAGATGAGGAGGGAGAGTGAAATCAGAGCCATGCTTACACACTCTGTCTTGTGTCTAACTGTTGGTAAAGGCAATAGATTCCATTGATTCCACAGCTGAGTTGTTGCATCGACAGTGAGGAAACTTCTCTTGGGTCCTGTTTGAGTAATATTTTAGGCCGTGATCCGACTCAAGGCTTTGTTCTTCTGCTCAAACACAGAGTGTTGCTGGGAGCGTCACTAGCAACACAGAGAGCTCAAGGGCTCGGACGTGCAAGGAAGGCTCCAGCCCTCTCATTACTGGCAACACGCCAGTCGACGACTTGCAAGTTATCAAATTAGCTTTAGCTGGCCTACAGTAAGAACGTGGATCGTGTTGTTGATAAGAAAGATGGATATGATGCACACAGTGTGAAGGAGACAAGTTGTCTGCTGTAATTAGACTATGGCTAAGACCACACTAAGTTTGGAAAATTGGAAAATGGTGTATTTGTGTCTGTGCTGTCCACATTCAGCTGTTGAAAAGTTTCCCAAACACACTTGCACTCCCGACAAGACACAGAAACAGCGACTTATACTCAAATACAAATGTGTTGACTTACCTTGTGTTTGAGATGTCCTGGTTGCTGAAAGTGCCGAGTTTAAAAGTCCCAGTTCCAGAGTTCACTTCTATAATTCAAGAGTTCACTTGTTAACTGTTGGCATGCACATTGTTCACTACCCCAAAGCAATATCCTGCGTTTTTCAGTCAGATTAAACAAGGTTGTGGTGCACAGAATAGATTGGCGCAATGGAATCACGTAACAAAATCTTACAGCTGTGTGTTTACGGTGTGTTTGTTTACAGTTTTCATCTGACAGAGGATTTTTGTTGTAGTGGGAACTCGCCTTGACGTTTCTTGGTCAACCAGGGGCAGGAAGGGCATTCAGGAGAATCCGTGTATCATTCGTTCTTTCTATTTTCAATTGCCAATCAAAAATGAAAAAATGAAAAAGTGACTGGTTATTTTGTTATTTGTTTTTTTAATCTAACACCAAAATCCAAAATATGCCTGGTTTTTCATAGTTCAATTTTAGGCTCAGATCAAAAATACGAAATGGAAAAACGGGAATCAGGACTGAATTTGATTTTATTATTTAATTGGTCCGGTTTACGTGACCCAGAAGTTTGGTAATGAGCGGTAGCTCACAGCAGATCACAGCAGCCAGGTGCATTCAGTCCCGCCGCCCTGATCACCGCCACCATGGATAGTTATTAGTGTTGTTTCGAGGACCAAAGCGTGTGACTCTAAAAGAAGAGGACATGACAACCGAAAAAATCAGCTGAGCTGAGCTGCACCGGACGCTCACCTGTCAGATCCGGCAGACCTGACCGGGTGGGCGCGGTACCGTCCGGTGCCGCGGCCGGCCCGCCTGATGCCGTCCGGTGCCGCGACCGGCCCGCCTGATGCTGCGGCCGACTGGCGCCGCGGTAGGAGTAGTAACATGGAAAGGCGCAAGCCAGTAATTTCGCCTAGGGCGGCAACATAGGCAGAACCGCCACTGTGCAATTTCACAGAAAAGGGCCGGGTTTCCCAGATCGGTTAAGAAGGTCTCCGGAGCTGCTACCCATCATTGTTAAGAAGCTCAGCTGATTTTTTCGGTTGTCATGTCCTCTTCTTTTAGAGTCACACGCTTTGGTCCTCGAAACAACACTAATAACTATCCATGGTGGCGGTGATCAGGGTGGCGGGACTGAATGCTCCTGGCTGCTGTGATCTGCTGTGAGCTACCGCTCATTACCAAACTTCTGGGTCACGTAAACCGGACCAATTAAATAATAAAATCAAATTCAGTCCTGATTCCCGTTTTTCCATTTCGTATTTTTGATCCGAGCCTAAAATTGAACTATGAAAAACCAGGCATATTTTGGATTTTGGTGTTAGATTAAAAAACAAATAACAAAATAACCAGTCACTTTTTCATTTTTTAAATTTTTGATTGGCAATTGAAAATAGAAAGAACGAATGATACACGGATTCAGGAGCACTTTTTCCTTATGGGACTTGTGACTTCCCCCAGTTCCCAGGACGTCTCAAATGTAGCAGCAGTTATGTTAGCTCACTTATGCAGATATCGGCTAACTCAGCTGAATGTGGGAAGCACCAGTAGGATCAAAATCAAGAAACCAAACAGACAAAAGCAGCCAGGCTTCTTTGTCTGGACAAATAGTGAAGTTGAACTGCTTTTCAAAGTAACAAGTGGCTTTGGATGTTGGGTAGTGCCTGAATGTGTTCACATGACATTCATACATGTTGTCAGAATGGTTTGTTTTCTTCATCCACACTAGCACTAGCACTAGAAACAAAGATCAATTCATTAATGCTCTTTACCCTAAAGACTCTGTCCTCATACACCTTACTTCAGTTTGAGGCCACTTACACCATAAATCTATGTGACAAAGAATTATTTCAACTGACAAAGGAAGTAGTCCTCAAATGCAAACTAGGTAAATTAAGTTTAGGGTTGTTTACCACTTGTTTAAATATGGGGAGCAAAGTTGGCTCGACTAACTCACTGACACAGTATGAGAATGAAATTTACTGTGTGTGTGTGTGTGTGTGTGTGTGTGTGTGTATGCAAGTCAGCTGTATGCTGTACAAAGTAGCTGTGACCCCAATTGATCTTCTATTTAGGAAGCCTGAATGTCTCTATTATTTTCTTTCTTCTGTGAGAGTCTGTCTGTGCCCCACCCTCTGTCTCTCTCTCTCCCTCTCTATCCCTCTGTCTTTAAGTGTCCACATTCAAGTCTTTGACTGTTTCAGTCTGCCTCTTTTTCTCTCTTTTCCCTCCATCTTTACCCACATACACACAGAGCTCAGGGCCAGTTCTCTGGCCATCTCAAGCATGCATGAATATACACTGTGTGTGTGTGTGTGTGTGTGTGTGTGTGTGTGTGTGTGTGTGTGTGTGTGTGTGTGTGTGTGTGTGTGTGTGTGTGCGCGCGTGTGCATCTGTGGCATCTGCCTGGCTGCAGAAAAAAACAAATTAGACAAATATGTGAAATATTTTCTGTGTCATGGGTACTTGGACATTTCTGTGCTTGAAAAGGATCCTTCCATGTCTCGTGGCAAGGCCGGGGATTTCTTCAGCTTCACAGCGACGTTATACCAAAGGGATGTTATGGCCTGGCTTGGCATCTCATGCTGCACACTTAAATAGTTTTCAGTGAAACCCGGCCCCAAGACATCTGTCAGTCTGTGCCAGGCCTTGGCTAAACGTCTCCGTCCTTGATCCTGCAGTTAGGTCCGCGTCTCTTGGCAGCACGTTTTTATCGCTGTGCTTTCAACATTAAACGGAGATTAAAATAAGACATGGGCAGAGCGCACAGATCGACTGCGGGCTATGATGTTGATTCCAACTAAACACACATAGCTGAAAAAAATGCTGGAATTACACCCAAAGTCAGCTTTGTGAACGGAGAAGAAAGTTAGTATTTTCCTTTTCGACTCTAAGTCTCACGCTCTCAATGCACTTCCTTCAAAGCCTCTTACTGTAACTTTTTAAATCTTTATATTATAGCTTCTGTTTAACTTCAGCACCCTGGAGAAGTCAGTGCTTTCCAGTGCATTTTATACTGCACTTTCTTACTACTGACACCAGCTAGCTCTGGGCTGTCCTTGGGGTTAAGGTACTCAAATAAATCTGGAATATACATTTTTCCAGGATTAAGACACCAGTTACATCAGGGTCTAGGGTGCTGCTAGGCCTGGACTAACTTCAGTGAGGTTTTTTTCCAAAATCTGATACAGATTTATGCACATATGTTTTTGCACTGAATTGCAGAGAACATCAAGTCTTTTCTGTCTGTGTGTGTGTGTGTGTGTGTGTGTGTGTGTTGGGGGGGGGTACACACACACACACACACACATACATACGCTATGCTATGTACACATCATGTACACATCACAGAACTCTATATATTACAAGGAATCTTGAAAAAAATAAAAAATCCAAAGTTCTTGACAGCTGCTGGTGCTTCTGGCCAGTGAACCAGGCAGATTTAGGGAAATACCAGAGAAGCCTCTACGTCTTGGATGAAGACTTGGATAGAACTATGAATGAATTTAATTTTGTCTGCCAGTGTACCACAGCAGTGACCTGAGAGAAACTTTGTTGGTAGAAAAAAAAAATCCTCATTTATTTGGAGCAGTAATGAAGCTGTATTGAAATGGCCAAATATATAGTACATCTAAAACCTTGAATACAACACAAAATGCATCGTATGCAGAGTGTGTTAATTTGCAATAAGTCATTTGTGTGTGTGTGTGTGTGTGTGTGTGTGTGTGTGTGTGTTGTGTGACAAAACATTGAGCACCAATATGGATATATAACAGTGAAAATATTTGCGTCACTGGCTTTATAACTAGTGGTGTCAAATTATCGCGTTAATTGAGATTAATTAATTACAGTCATATTTAGCGCGTTATGTTTTTTAATCGAGTTAATCTAATTTTTAATCTCTAATTTTACTTTTTTATAAAATCGGTTTGTAGGCGTTGGGCTTCCTGTGCTTAAATTGTTGGGGGTGGAAAACAATGGTCAGTCACACCCTGAAGTGGACATTGATTGGCTGTCATTGTGTTTGTGCCGGCCTGTCACTGGCCCGGTGGCCTGCCCGTCTTTTTTTTTTTTTTTTTTTAAACAGGTCACCGGCCAGGCCAATCAGCTGTCGGTCCGGTCCGGCTGGCCTCACCAGTCTGATCTTTTTTTTTTTTTTTTTTTTTAAGTCAGAGAGACAGGCCAGGCCAATCAGAGGCCAGCAACCTGTGAAGAGGTCAAGACATGATTGGTTTGCTTTGATTAACACCCGCCCCAACAGTCCGAGTCCGTTGTAAACAGGCAGCGCATGTTGAGGAGGGGGTGTCGCGACTCGTGTGTGTGACTGTGGAGGAGAGGAAAGGAGGTGGAAGAAAAGGTTGCGTGATCGAAGTTAATACATTACCGTATTCATCCGAATATAAGACGATATTTTTTCCATTGAAAATGCCCTGAAAAAACGCCCTCGTCTAATATTGGGGGTCTAAGCAAATATACATGTATTGTGCATATGTAAACCAGTAGGTAGGCTCGCCTGATGCCGCGATTACCGGCGAATGGCCGCATTGCGCAGTCATTGCAGCCGCATATGAACAAAAATTGATATGGCAGTAAGCTATGTGTGCGCCGCTCACCTGCCAGATCCGGCAGACCAGACCCGGTGCCGCGGCCGGCTCGCCTGATGCCGACCGGTGGCTTTTTTATTCAAACAAGATTTTGTCCATATAATTTTTTTTTTTTTTCCAAAAAAGGGTCTTGAAAAAGAGGGGTCCCCCCGACCCGCATCGGACTGATCTGCTACAATAATGTAATGAATTTAAAGGGAAATACTTCAAGTTCAGGGCTTTTCTCAGCAATTTTAGGTGAGATTAAAAAAGAGATTAATTAGATCAATTAATTACAGATCATAATTAATTAATCTCTCAATTTTTTTAATCTCTTGACACCACTATTTATAACATCAATAAATCACATGTATAAACCACACCCACCTGGGACTCCATGCACATAAAAAACACCAGTCTGGTTAACAGCGGGCAGTCACTGGTGTTTCAGCTACATTTGTTCTGTGTGACTGTGTGTGCGTGTGTGTTAACAGCCAGTAATGCTGTGTTAGTAATGCTGTGTGATCTGTCTACTGATCACAGAGTTCATACAGTATCACTACTGTAGCCTAGGGGGGAATGCCCTTGGAATAGCTTCACAGAGCTACATACACACACACACATACACACACACACACACACACACACGGTTCGCTGACTAGAACAGATCTGATTGGGTCAGATCAGGGATAGCTCAGGGTCAGAGGAAGAGAGAGAGAAACAGAGAAAATGAGAAAGAGACAAAGCTGAAAAGAGACTTGGGAGAAACAGAGAGAGAGAGAGAGAGACGGAGAGAGGGAGAGAAGAATTTTACTCTTTAGGTTTTAAAGAAAGAAAGAAAAATCTTAGGGATGGAGACAGTGATAAAGAGAGACTGAACCCTTTACCCTGATTTGAACACTAATTCCCAAATGATGTCTAAGTTTTAATCGCTGACTTAAGTCATCTGTAATCTCATGGACCATTTCAGATGGGATTATATTTCACTTCACTTTTACAGAGGTGACAGTGGGTACCTGAAGCTGTCATGCAGTCTCCAGACTGGGCTTGTGTCATTAATGTTTATTTATTCTATGTCTGAAGAGAGACTCCCAACAGGAATTACAACTGGCAGTGGTGGCATGTTTAATCTGCCAGTGCCAGTTAACTTAGCAGCAGCCTGCTCTAACATATCCATAACAGCAGAGCATCAGAGCAGCATCCAGCAGTGTAAAGCAGGACAATCAAAACATGCATACATAGAGCAAACAGGGTCTACAGTCTTCAATAGCAGTCAAAACTTTTGTGGAAACATTCATGTGTTAAATTCCATGCTTAGGTTTCCATTGTCGCACGATTAAATTTAGGGCCTCTGAGTTTTATTAAAACAAAAAAGCAAGTAATTTTCTCTGTAATAATCACCAAGGTCAGCCGTGAAGAAAACACCAATCCTGTTCAATTTGGACAGGATTGTTGGATGAATATCACTTGAGACATTTGTGGTAGGCAAAGTGACCTGATGCCCCCCTGCAAAACTAATCACATCGGAACAGAGCTCATGTCTTGTTTTTATGTCATTCCTAAGAGTAAGGCAAAGATAGATGAGTGTGAATTGAGATAAACAGAGACTCAGAGCAAAGGAACACAACAAGACAGAAAAAAACTTTTTGTTTTGTTTTCGATAAACTGTGGACCTGTAGGGCTGTGGCTGTGACAGTGATCAAGCACTCTAAATAACTTGAAGTTAAAGATGTGATGATCTTTATCAGTCTGTCAGTTGTGACTAACTATAAGTCAGAGACTTATTAAAAGTTCATACTGATGTTAAAAGAAGGCGGATTGTTTGGATCAGAATTAAAATGCAATCATTAAATGATAAATGTTTTGTTTTTGCCACAGCACCAGGAATATGCATTGCAAAATAAAACGTGTGAAAATTGAAACTGAAAAAGGAAACATGAAAATGAGAAGGGGAATTGAAAAGATTAAATGGCCGTTTGTGAAATAGAAAACTTAAAATGAAACAGAGGAAAACGGCAAATTGAAATAGATAAGGGGAAATGAGGGGATTAAAAAGATTGAAAATGAAAAGCAAAATCCAGAAAGTTAAATCATTATTTCTTGTTCACAGTGCTGCTTCTCATTCTTGAGTTCTTAGCAACAACAATTCTCCATAAACTCAGGGGTGGTCTCCAAAGGTGAACCCGAACTTCAATCATTATCCAAGGAATTGCTGTTATTCTTTGAAAGTATCAGATGACAGATTCTAGGAGAAAGCCAAAGACCTTTTTCATTAAAGGAAGTTCCTGTAGAGAGACAGAGGGAGAGCGAAAAGAAGAAAAGACTGAACTCTCTAATCTTGTTTTTATATCCGTCATGTTCCACAGAGGAAAGCTCCATCAGCCCCGAGCTGCCTTCAGGAGCAATCTGCTACCTACTGCACTGCAGGCCTCTGTGTGTGTGTGTGTGTGTGAGAGAGAGAGAGAGTTTTGTTTCTGACTGTGTGCATGTCTGCCCGCCAGCCTATGCATACAAACAAGGGATTGTGTTCTTGTACGAGTGTGTGAGAAAGAGGCAGAGATAATCAAATGTGTTGATTATTGTTACATATTAAGGGAAACAGACTATTAAAGTGCATAGAAATAATATTGTAGCACATTCATCTGTTCAAATTTGATTGTTCAAAACTATAATAGTAATGATAATGATGTTAAACTAATCTGACATGTAATTCTAATATAATCACTGACTAATCACTAACATGTAATGTAAATGTATGTGTTGTATATAGTACGTATATGTAACGTAAACAGTATTATTAATGCATCTCACTATAGATAGATAGATAGATAGATATATAGATAGATAGATAGATAGATAGATAGATAGATAGATAGGTGGCTCCTTTGACATCACAGTATATAGAGTTCCTGTGGTTTGAGCTGAGAAGGGAAGATCGACGGAGATCACAGCACAGAAAGAGACAGAGCCCTGACTCATGCAGCTTTCTCTTTGGCCTGGCTGCATGTGTTTTCGTATCACTGCGTGTTTGTTTACCCAGGGAGTGAGTTTTTGGTGCGTGCACTTGCTTTACTTCCTGAGAAGTGTTTTTGTTTTATGGCCGTTTCTGTTTGTGTATGTGTTTTTATATATATTTTGTGGTTGCATACACACTTGATGAAACACAAATGTGTATGGATGGCTTGTGGATTTACCTGCATGTATGTGTATGTGTGTGTCCTTTGTTTAAAAAAATAAAGGTCACTCTCAATAACCACTTCACAGAAGGCAAAACACACTATGCAACACTTAGTTTGTAATTTGTACTTTTGTGTTATCAACTACACGACTAATCATATAAGCTGACATACCATAGTTACATGGGACTAGTATTCTAGAACACAGCGGTTACCATAGTGACACAAGACCAGTGTTGTAGAAAACAGTGGTTACCATAGTAACTTGGGAGTATTGCTCTAGAACACAGTGGTTACCATAGTAACATTGCAACATTGCTCTAGATCACAGTGGTTACCATAGTGACATGGGAGAACTGTTCTCTAGAACACAGTGTTTACACACTGGGGCATTATTCTAGAACACAGGGGTTACCATAGTAACATGGGAGCATTGTTCTAGAACAGTGGTTACCATAGTGACAAGGGGGCATTGCTCTAGAACACAGGGTTTACCATAGTAACATTGCAACATTGCTCTAGATCACAGTGGTTACCACAGTGACATGGGAGAACTGTTCTCTAGAACACAGCGTTTACCATAGACCAATGCTCTAGAAAACTGTACTTACCGTAGCAACATAGGGCATTATTCTAGAACACAGGGGTTACCATAGTATCATGGGAGCATTGTTCTAGAACCCAGGGGTTACCATAGTAACATGGGAGCATTGCTCTAGAAAACAATGGTTACCATTGTAACGTGGGGGCATAACCCTAACCCTTGGCTATGACAGAAACTAGGTAGCATTATTCTAGAACAGTGGTTACTGTAGTTACATAGAGCACATGTTTTCTGGTTACCATAGTTATAGGACCATTGCTGTAGAACACAGTGGTTACCATAGTTACATGTGAGCAGTGGTCTAGAACACAGTTGTTTCCGTAGTTACATGAATTCAGTGTTTTAGAACACAGTGATTTCTCTGGTTCCATCGTGTTCTTTAACTAACCCATCTGTGTAGTTCTTTCCGCTCTAAACTACAATTTGTATTCCCATGAACCTTTAATTTCCGAGTTAAGGGAGACCATCATCTCATCTTTTTCCTTTTCATTTAAAGACATTGTGTCTCAACCAATCCTTCATCATAAACCCAACCTCCCTCTCTCTCTCTTTCTCTCTCCCTTCCCTCAGCCATTTTCTAAAATTCTCATCCATATTTCAGAAGCATTTCAAAGTAAAATGTGTGTTAGCAAAGTACACAGCGTTCAGGCTAAATTTAACACTACTAAGGATTTGTGTGTGTGTGTGTGTGTGTGTGTGTGTGTGTGCGCCTGTGTGTGTACGTGTGCGTGTTTCAGAGAGAGAGGAGGAGAAAGGTGATTTGCTATGGTGCAAAACGTTTGTAACCTCACTGGAATAATGTTAAGCCTAATGAAACATTACGTCCCCTCTATGCCCCCCACCCCCACCACCACCACCAAAACCAGGCACACACACACACACACACACAGAGAGAGAGAGAGAGAGAGAGAGAGAGAGAGAGGAACACAAGGCACATGAAAAGATCTTTGTCTGTGTCTTTCTTTTTCAAGCCTCTCTCTACACCTGTCACTCTCAATCTGTCGCTGTTTCTCAAACATTCCACCTCTCCCTCTCTTTATCGCTTCCATTCTTTTGGTCTCTTGTCCTTATATTTACTTCCCTCCACGGCTTTCTCTCACATTGCCCGATTTTCACTCTTCATCTTCCTCTTTCTGTCCATCTATCTCTTTCACTCTGTCTCGCTTACACACACCGCGCGTTGTGTGTGTGTGTGTGTTAAGGGCCCATGACCTAGTTAGAGTCTCACCTCCTAATTCGTTGTGAAATTGCCTCTGTTCTCCAAAGACAGAGGGGCTTGATGAGGCTACTCTACACACACACACACCCATCACATTAACATGACTATGCAACTAAAATAGAAAAGGGAAAGAGAGACAGGGAAAGGGAGAGACATAGAACCAGAGAAAAGTAACCGAGAGAGAGAGCATGAGGGACAAACAACACTAAAAACAGAATATTGTAGCGTCATTTATTTAGAAGTTACAGCTGTGGATGTACGATGTATGATGCCGATTTTAGCATTCATTGTCTTGAGTTTGCATCCCAAAAACAATTCATGGTACTTTGGCTCAGGGCAGAGTTGTATATCTAAAAAGGTCACGCCATCGAGGTGCCTGGAACGTTCTTAAGCCTGCAGTGATTCAGATTTGACTGCCTGGGATGCTGGTGCCAAGCATTATTTCTCAAATGTTGATGTGGAGAACAGAAATAGGCAAACTGTAGCACGAAAGTCCTACAAAATCTTTACGAGCAAGAAGTGCTGAATAGTTCACAGTATGTCTGACTGCATCACAATATATATATATTTTTACCATATCATATCATATCCTATCGCATAATCTACTAACAAGTTAGTGGCTGCTAGTTAGCTTGAAACTCCTGTTTTACTTCATTTACTTGCATATTCAAGCTAGTAATGGTAAAGTAATGAGTAATAGCCAGTCAACACTAAAAAATGTCCATACTACCGAACCATTTAGTCTATGCCTGAGTCTTAAAAAAAACATTCTAGTCCTATTTTGACTTTTTGTCAATAGTCGTGATTCTATCTGTAAAAAACATCTTAAATGTGCAGAATATGTTTTGGTAGCTTCGTGCTAACTAACCCAATTCATTCCCGTTCATGTTTAAAAAATGTGAAAAAATGCACGTGTTGTCAGGGATCAGCCAATCGCTGACTTCCAATATGCTTAGGTCAGTCACAATAAACTCACAGCAATGCCGAAGTGAGCTGTTGAGCAAAACTTCAGTGCACCTGAAAAAAGGTTCCCTCTAAGAGCAAATATGAACCGATTTACGCTCATACTAACAAAAGTACACACCATCCAACAAGATGCAATTACCTCTGTGTAGCAATTTTCACATGGCAGATTTTCACTTTTCTTCAACATGAAACAGAGGGAACTGGTGTACGTTCTGAGTCATACAGCCATTCTGTACACAAATGCAACCAATATTTGTGACAGACACAAGATCACATCTGCTGTACTACATGCAAACAAATGGAGAAATGCTTTTATAAGTGCAGATCATCTTTCAAACAGGTCCACATCAAAAATTGTAGACCAGTCAGACATCCTTGTTTGACCTAAAATAAAGTGGAAAAAGTGAGACTTCTAAGGATTCAATTTATTCCCCAAGTAAGTCTGTTGACCAATTGGAGGCAAAGCTTTCCACAAAGGGACCAAGCTGAGTCTGTGCAGACAAACAGGATGTTATGCATTAAGGGGTAACATCGAGCAACATCGCAAAACTGAGATTGGATTCAAAGCTTTAAAGCAAGTGAAGAATATACCACAGCATTGCACAACAACTTGTTTCTGCGACTTTCTCTCCTCAAATGCCATTACTTTGGCATCGTTGGAGTGATCTGCCCCATCCTGCCTGGTTTCAAGACAGATTATGACCTGATTCTTGATCCAAGGAAATTCTTGGAATATGTGAAACTGTGTTTGAAGCAAGTGCAAGTGTTTGACTCCTCTTGATGGATAATTTCTATTTGTTTTGAAAAATGCAAGGTTTAAAGCTTGAACAGCAGACAGAATAATTTAAGATGAATAGTTTTGCAGGGAATGATCAAATATTGTGTTTTGTTGCCATGGGTACCATTTTCTATATGTCACTGACAGGAAAGAGTGACTTGGCATTGTAGTTGATTATCGCTATTGCACTGGAATTACTCAACACGTGCAGATTCAGTTTATTGCTGAGCATGACAAGAGGATTGTGGAAGTTGTGTGAAACTTCACAGCCAAAGTGTGAAGATACGCAACTCAAGTAAATTTTAGCAAAAATAATTTAGATGAAGTTTGACAGTGTCTCAGCCTTACAGATTTTATTTATGCATCCTGTTGGCTGACAATAGACCAGGATTCACCTTCCAGTAACACCTCCATAGCACCACATGCTGTAAATAGATGGGACTAACGGAGACTTCATCCCACCAGATTACATAGTACTCGCCAGTTTAAGTGTTGTTTTAAGATCCTGATCAATGGTTTTCAGTCTTTTAATTATATAAAAAATAAATACACTGAATTTATGTAGAAGGGCTGTCAGTTTCAACCCATATTTGACTCTAAACAGACTAAAATGAATCTAATTTGACTGAAATTTGATTAATAATAAATATTCCTTCCCCACATAATGACTTGTCTGTTCATAATGAAATATAATAATGCCTTTAAACTAACAGAGATGGACATAATCTCATTTTTTTCCATTCTACATTTCCAGTTTACGTGAAGTCTTGTCTTTTATTGGGATGAATCCAAATCATCTGGATTTTCTGATGAGAAACACACATACTGAGCCAAATATGAAATTTCTTCAATCTATTGTCCAATCAAATCAATTTAATCAATTAATGTAATCGATCATGTGTTCCAGTTTCATTCTAAGAGGCCAAAAATTTGCACCTTTACTTTCTGAGAGCAAATGGATTTTGAAAATAGCAAGATGTCCTCTAAATGATGTTTAAATAATAGTAGTGTTGCCGCCAAATTATTTTTCAGAATATACACATGAACTATACCGTTCATGTTCATGTTCTGTTGTTTATCCTCAAAGTGCATCAGCCAAGACTACATGATGACTCTCAGAAACGCCTGCCCACCCCTCTTCTGTAATGCCCACATGTACATTTTCCTTTGAAAAAGAATCAGTGGATACTGCAAATTAGAGAACTGATCATATAGAAAAGTTACTGCAGCTTTAGCTACAGGATCAGAAATGAACATAAATTCCATTCCCATATATTTTTGCATCACTGGTGACCCAAATCCAAACATCTGCTTTGTATTTTTGTTCCTGTCATGTCGACTCAAGTCTACTTGACATATTCCACTGTCAGCCGGCTGTGAGATGGTAAAAAAGGATAACTTTATAATGCTGACAGGCAGTTAGCTGCAGCTCCAAAGTACCTGCACGGTCCCTGTGTCATTACTACTGGTACAATACGCTTCAAACTGTTTGTCTGGAAGAATAAAAGTGGTCTGTGCCCGGCGGGGAGCAAATTTACATTTTAAAAATGTGGAGCTAAGGTTACGCCTTAACATTTAGAATATTCATGGCACATCGTCTGGGACACCTCCCTATAGTACAAAGAAAGAACAAAATCATCCACTATCAAGCTTTTTCTAGGCTGTGTGACATTTACTTGACCTGCTGAGGTTACAGCCTGCAATTTGAACACCCTAAAGGTGAGTCTCACACTTCCGTGTTGAAAATTTGGTCCAAAAAGTTTGACTTCTCACACACACAGAAAGTATACCAGCCATGGTGTTATGATCCAGAAAATATGGTTCATTCTGTGTTGTGCTTTGCATGTTTAAAAAGATTAATTTACTTGATTATAAAAAAATAACTCCCTGTTACAGTGACATGATGAGTAATGGTAATGTGTTTTTCAAAACTGTCCTTGAAATGTCTTTGTCATAATACATCAATAATAATATAAACTGATGCTCCCAACAGCATATATTGTGTTGGAGAATCACCTCTTGTTATTAAAATTTCCAATTAAACATCATCACAATTGATTTGAAACCTTTGTGAATACTAGATGTAGGATAATTTGGACATTTATTTATGTATTTATTTATTTATTTATTTGTGCTTTTATTGTAGAGTACAGTAGAACAAATAACACAAATTGTCTGCCAAACTGGAACTCATCATGTTTTTTAATCTACCAAATCATCATTAGGAGAACATTTTGTTGTACTGTACTTCTTTATTACACAGCCTCTTTCTTTAGTTTTGTTCTGTTCATCTATTTACTCACAGAAATGAAACAAATGAAACACAAAGAGGATTTGTCGAACAAAGATGCACCACGAGAGTCTTTTTTTCCAGAGTATTTTGTTATTTGCCATCCACTTTGAGTAACTGATTTGGATAAATTGGTTTTCCATTTGCCCTCAGTTGCCTGAGTGAGCAGATGAAAGCAGCTTTTGTTGAAAATAACATTGTTCAGCCCTCACAGTATGTCACAAGATGTCACCATCACTCTCGTATTGGCATGTTAGACCACAAATCAGCTGGCGCAGTCAGTATCTCAACTATTCAACCACTGCCAAATGAATATGCATAGAGATTAAGTGGTGGTGAAACCGAGGCCTTGCTGTTTTCCTTGTTTTTACTGTTTTAGTGCCTTTGTGTCATTCATCATTTTCCTCTCTTTTACAATACAATTCCCTTTATGAAGCTGCACCACCTGAGTTTCTTAATATGTTATCTGGCCTTGCTGACTATTTGTGTCAAGGACCATTTGCTGCTCTGAACACCTGATATCTGTTCGGTCTTTTGTGGGAAAACCCTCTGCCACTTGGGAAATGATGCATTTAATGTTTCCAGCTTGTTTGAAATAAATAGAAAAAGACCTAGATAGTTAGACTGCACAGCTATAGCCACTATGGTGCTAGACAAGCCCACTTAAGAGCAAGCATTCTCACTGCTGAAGTGTCTTTGAGCAAAGAACTGAATGTTTACCAGCTGCAGGGCTGCTGTTGTGTATGTGACTGTGACCTCTGACCTCCCTGCGCAGGGGGAACGAGGATCTCCCCACAGGGATGTGTCAAATATCTCTTTATTATTATGGCGGAAATCATTGGCCAGTTTAAGACTTTATTATGGAATTCTTACCTTTTCGAGGATGGGATTGGCTGCGATTCTTAAGAAGAAGCAACTTCTAACTGCAAATGGATTCATGTTACGGGGTCATTTAAGTATCACATAAAACATTGTGTTACTATGGAACATTAACCGCAGAGAGTATTCATGACTTGAAGGGACGGGGGGAGACGGTGAAAGACAGAGGCAGAGAGAGCTCTTTTTAAATGCCACTCCACAGTGTTTGGGTATTTTTAAATGAAAAGTTTAACTTGGAAGAAAGAAGGACAAAAACAAGCCTGCATGAGCACGATGTGTCACATCCTCTGTCCTGGAGAAGCCGAGACGCCAGTCATGTCAGTTTAGCTTGATAATGGCAGAGGGTTGCAGGGTCTAATCCAACTCTATTCTTTTCTATTCTATTCTATCCCATGTGTCTGTCTGTGGGTGCTGAAAAAGCAAGAAATGTTTTGAATTGTATTATCTACTCCCCCACTCCCTCCACACACACATACGCAGAAGCACACATATATACACACACACACACACACACACACACACACACACTAAACATGTAGGGAAAATTTAACCTTGCCGCCTGCTTGCAGAGACACACGAGTGATTATGGGATGGATTTCCCATTAGTGAGATAACTTTTCTCCTCTTTAAGTAAGTGAATGATGATGACACTGTAACATTTCTGTGACATTTCCATTTTTGGATTTTCTGTGAGGACAAATCTGCACCAAAAAGCTGTTACGTGAATTAGATTTTTAATGTTATATCTCACCATGTGCTTGATTAATACCAGCACACAAACACAGCCGCAACACAGGACGCCATTAAGATGAGGTATGAAACATAGAAAGAAAGGCGTCACGCACTGAAAGGTGACTTTGAATTGCAGAAGTGTTTCAGTTTTCATGTTTCATCAGTGCTGGTATGTGACAAAGCAGTGACCTCAACATATAGACATCTAGGGCAACTCAGGTTATGGCAGTCTGCTGCCTCTAATTGCCTTTAAATGGGAGGTCTTTAAAGGGGATGTACGCAATAAATAAAAATGGCAATAAACTAAATTAAAGGCAAAAGTTGTCTGTTAATCTTTACAATTTTGCAGAAAACCAATATGAAAAAGTTTCCATTATTCTTAGGCGCTGTGTCTGTAGGACAGATCTATACTCCATGCTCCATTTGGTTGTTTTCCACTTACACAGAACACATTAGCCCAAACTATTCATATGCAATTTCTACAGGGTTAACAACCTTGTATAAATATGTGCATTCAAAACACATTCACATCTGCCTTAACAAGCATGTCTCTAACATCTGCTGCCCTTGCCCTTAAAAATATGGAAAATGTTCAAATGCCTTATTTATCTGAAGGCAGCACGAGCCCGTGTTTGAAAACAGTTTAACAAAATGGATAAAAAGTAAGTACAATTCATGAAGCACCTTTTTGTCCATGAGGGCTTCTCTGAGTTTATTTTCTGCTCACTCCTCTTGTCTCGGATCTTGGTAGCAGCTGTCCTTGAATATATGAAACAGATTTTTTCTGACCGCCCTCTTAAAGTCCTCATTTTTGCTACAAATCCTCTTCACTCTACATATTCAACTTTATTGGTAGATATAATAACCTGTTGACATTAAAGTTATTCTTTACACTCTTATTTCTATAAGTGAAGGCCAAGGTATCTGATTCATTGCATTTGAGACTCTAAAGAAAGCTATTACTACTTGTACTTTGTGCTCCCTGTTGAAAATAACTGAATCCTCGCTGTTCAGGAATGAGACAAATTCACCAAGAGGAGACATGGAGGGATTCCAGATCAAACTAGAACAGCCAGGTCTGTGCTGGCTGAACCACATCTCTAACAAAGCTGTTATCAGGTACAAATGTATGCCGTACAAGATGAATTCACCCAGTCACATGACAGGACAGAGACAGGAGGTTAGACATAATCCAGGAAAGTGTCTTCTGCTGGATGAAGGCAATGCCGATCAAAGTCACATTTGCTGCAGCAGGTCAAAGCTAGCTTCCTTGGCACCACATTTCTGAAGCAGCCATATCTTTGATATTTGTTTTGGTCAAAATGGGACATACTATATCTGATTTAAAATATAACATATATCAGACATCATAATCTTCCAGATGAGGTCCAGCATGTTATATGCCACTGGAATTTTGTGCCGGGAATCTTGTCGAATAATTAAAAGGTAAAGAAGGGGCGCCCTAGAGGCTCGTATGGTAGAGCGCGTACCATTTATCATGGCTGGGTCCTTAATCCGGCCGGGGCTCTTTGCTGAGTGTCATCCCCTGTCTCTCCCATGGCTTTCCTGTCTTTCCCTTCTGTAATAACCAAATAAAGCAGAAATGCAGAAAGCAAACAAACAAACAAATAAATAAACAAGATAACCAAGTAATCGCCAGAGGCATTGTCACCACTATGTGACAATCAAATTTGCCAATCAAATTTTAGGCCTTCCTTCACTACTGGGTGTCGGGCAAAAACAGTCTTCACTTAATCATTTTGGCTTTATATGGATTCTGGTTGTAGATTAAATAATTTTCCAACTGCTTGTTTGCTTGACATGGATTAGTCCATCACCGCTCCTGAAAGTAAGCTGCAACAAATACTCAGTTAAATGGTTGACTATTAAGATAAAAAAAAAAAAGACAATGCACCCAGGCCTGCATTGGTGAGAATTTTTCCAATGAATTTGACAATGAATTTACATCAAATGTTGCCAACTATGTAGTGCCTGCAGTCTGTAGTGTCTTTGCTGTGGGATGGCAGCAGTGGGCATACAGGCAACCCATAGTTGAAACAATCTAGTGCATTGGATGTTCATTTAATGACTGATGCTTCTTAGGCAGACCACATACAATTGTAGTTATTGCTAAACTAGTTGACATGTACTTAAATTTATTATTACTGATCAAATTGTTTTGAAGGTGTGTTGAAAGCTTGTGAATACTTTGAAACTGTTGGGAGCCGTCTTTTATGATTCACAGTGGGATCAAAGTTCCCTGTAATGCCGTTTATCTGCCAGCAGCTTCACCAGTTTTAAGATCCACTCTGTGAAGGCATGAGACACATTCCTTTATTTTCCCTTTACCTATCACATTCTTAATTGGCATAAATTTATCTCACTTCTTTTCATCCTTAGATATTCTTTTGACAGGGTAAGAGGTACTTGATTCTCTTAAGCACTGTCTATCTCATCTTCAGCCAATCTACAGAGGGTTTCAGTGAAGTATTGTTCATTACCTGGTTGAAGTTTTTCTTTGGTTTCAGTTCCTATCTGGATAATATTGGAGGTTAGCCTCTGCTACTGGAAAAGACGCCTTTAAATTTTCCCATTTCAAAAAATCCTAAATAATTCAGTCTGAACAGAAAAAGGATTTACTGTAGGCACAGGAGTGAAAGAAAGTCCTTTGGATAAAACTTTAATCGGTGTTGCTGTTAGTCCTTTTGAAGAGAGGTTGAACACAAAGTTCACGTCCTCCACTGGCTGTCCCATTCGGTCCGCCCCTGCTGTTCTTCTTTTCTGCCTTGTGCACCGTTTTGTCTTTCTTGTATCTGATGCCCTTTGGTCATATGGATCGAGATTCTCTCTTCCTTAAAAAAGGGCTGCCTTTGAATATCACATCTAAAGATCAGATGCTTGACCACTGTGGCGGTCCTTAGAACACCAGGAGTATACTTTATCATCCTTGTGGTCAAGTGTATCCTGCAAATATATTTTTTATTTTCTTTTGTTGCAGTTCTGTTTTGAAGAGCCTAGCTCATTTTGCATTTCAACGCATATAAGAACGGTATAAGAGAACCATGGTATAAGAAATCACCGACAACAGTAGACTCATTGAGTAAAGGTCACTGATTTCAGAATATTTATTGAGAGTTTTTAGCACTTGCTGATCGGAGTCTGATTGCTTTCACTCTTCAACAAAAGAGTCCACAGCATTTGCAAGTTCATCAGCAGACTCTTTCAAGACGGTGATGTCCATTCTCAGGAAGTCTGGGTTGTGATTAGCCCTGATTTTGTTAAATACAACAAAGCAAGCAATGTAATGTCATGAGAAACCAGTTGTCCCCTTTAACATTAACATCTTGGGGCTTGAAAACTGAAGTGATTAACAGGAGTTGCTCATAGTCAGAAGATTGAGCACCCACATGAACAAACCAATAAGAGGAGTCACTCCTGTGTTTTCAGCACTGTCATAAAGTACGTACTTGTGCAATGTTTGCATAAATCCTGCATTCCATCTATCGTGCAAGTGTAAGCATGATCTCCAACGTCAACAAACATGGAGGCAGCCCAACACACACATATTCTATAGCAGCGAACGCAACAGAAAACAACATTTTCACCGACATTACTAAACATCAAGATTTGATTTTGCTTATATTTGAGTGTATCATCAGGATCGTCCTTGGACCCAGTGAAGCATTAAGGGAGCATTGTGCAGTCATACAGGATCTCTGTGTATCAAGTATTCAGTTGTGTTCCCTTCCATACACACAACACCTAGGTTCACCTGCGTAGTGAGTATAGTCGGCTTCAGTTGTTGCTGCCGGTTCCCAGCAGGTCTCCATACTGTCTGTGTCAACTTGACCACAGTGAACAGGACCTGTCACTTGAAAAACAAATCTGAACTCCTACAAAATTAAATCAAATCATAATGGTTTTTAAAAGGAATTTTAATTAATTTGAATTTGAACATACACTCCTGTTTATGTGCTGGCGTGAGTGTTTGCATGTGTATGTGTGTGTGTGTGTGTGTGTGTGTGTGTGTGTGTGTGCGTGTACATGTCTGTGTGATTGCTTGAGGTGGCTTGATACCCATCGGTTTTTCCCCTTCAACGTGATTCAACCACTGGTCTGGAAAATAAGGGAGTCAAGAGGTTCATTTTGCACACACACACACACACACACACACACACACATACACACATATACACAGAGTTTAATTTGTCCATCGATGTTGAAAAAAGATACAAACACATCTCTCTCCCTCACCTACACACACACTTTGTCTATTGCTTAGAATAAGAATCAGCAGAGCATCTCTCTCTTTCTCTTACTCACAGATACACACGCACTTGCACTCACACACACACACATGCACACACACACACATATACACAGTGAGAAACCCAGTGGTCAAGTTAATTGCATTAGACGACCTTAAGATGCAGACCCTTCTGTCTCTCACACATCGATACCTCTGACGGAGAGGCAAGGCAAGGAAAACAACAAAAAGGACAAATCAGGGAGAAAAGACACGAAGAAACGACAAGAAAAACAAGCCGCGGAAAAGAAAAGTGGAGCAATTATGCAAATTCGTTTACGCCAGGTTTGCCACACTGGAACGATAAAAACAAACTTTGTTTACTCCGGGATGACTTTGACAAACTTTAGTCATTGTGTTATTATCTGTGGACTGCCGCGATTGGGGCCATTACATCATTTGTTTCCTTAGTCTCTTAAAAAGAGAAAAAAAAAAAAAAAAAAAAACAGTATGCAAAGTAATATTGGTTTAGCAAGCGGAAAACTTATTCAAAGGGTCCACATGTCCTGAAAAAGTCTGAAAAAGTATTAAATGATCCACATTGTAGAACTATAAAAGTATTAAAATGTCTTAAATACAGCTTAAATACAGTTATTAGTGCTCTGCTTTTTGCACCATGCAGTGAACAAGTTCTTTGAGCTGCTTTATATGTACTTCAGTCAATGTGGTTGGACTTTATGTTCTTTAACAGTTCATGTCTTTATGTCCCTTCTCGCTGACTGCGCATTTGTACTTTTCAGATTTTCTATTTCTGGTTAATAGCTGTCTTTTTACATACTTACCATGAGATTAAATAAGAATCCTCTTCAGAAAATCCTGTTCGGTATAAGCTGTCACAGAGAAAATGATCACTGTGTGCTCAGATTATTCAAGGTATTCTGCCACTTTGTATTGTTGATGGGGAGGTTTGCTTGTCGGGAAGAGCAAAATCAAATCTGCCCAATGTCCAATCTAGGGGAAACAGAAAATAATACCATTTTTTGTACTGTCTCTCTTTTGGGAATATTCGTACCATTTTATTCTGTAATATAAGTCGTGAAGTACACTTGATAGATATGGAGGACTCACAGTGATTACAGTGGCTGCTGGAAAATAAGACATTTAGTTGAGTAAATTGGGACACACGGATGAGTTTACTATCAGTAAAGACATAATATGAAATTCATGTGTTTGATCAGCACAACTGGAAGCATTTTTTATTTTCTATAGATTATTGTATATTGCTTATTCCTGTGCTTTGTAAAGCTAATGGCATGATTCTCAAAGGACCATATCATACGTCACCACTCATCAACTACAGAAGTGATAACTGGCTGTGTAAGGAAAGCATTTCCCCAGGGACCATTTTCCAGGGTGGAGGAAGCGTTTCACTTTGCCCAGTTTGAAGTCATCAAAACACAACAGTGCTGCTGCTTTTAGGAAAAACTAATGTGGACGACTTCATTATGGTGCTAGAATACTGATATGAAGAAAGTGTGAAGTCTCTGAAAGTTCATTTTCATATCAGAGTGGAAATAATGGAAACCGGCGACTGGATAATAGGGAGGAAAAATATCAGAGTTTTAAAATATAACTGCTTGCTTTGGGAAGAGACTAGCAGAAATGCTAAGTGTATACGTTTCATAGATATTTTGCTAAACCTGCAGGATCACTGGTATGTTCCTTTAACTAAAAAAAAGAAAAAAGAAAAAAAAAAAAGAAAATCCCTGATTCATTCCGGCCTTGATTCTTAATCTCTCATCTGTCTCTTTAGAATTATTCCATGACGTTTTTTGAAATGACCATGTGACCTGTGTGAGATATTTTTGGGATACGTATTCATGTAGTTTGATTTTATTTTTCCCCAAAAGGCCTTTGACAGTTTCAGACTCACCTATATCTTCCGTTGCACCTCTGAGTCGTACGAGTCGTATTGCATAATCATTAACTAAACAATGATGAATCTTATTTCCATAACACTTTAGCAAGCAGTGTTTCAGAGTACCATTTTCTGACTCCTGCCTTCATCAGTAACCCAGAGGGATTTGTTCATATTTAAAGGGAATGGAGTGAAGGTAAATTAAATGCTTTTTCCCCTGCTATTTTCAGTCAAACTCTATTACTATTAAACCAGAGCGGTTTTTTAAGAGCTTCTGCTAAGTAGTGGGATGCTCTTTACTGCTTTTCATTTTATGTGGCCATCACCTCATCTTATTCCCTTTTTTTCCCTTTTTTTTTCTCCTCGTAGCTATAACAAGCTGTTTCTGTCTTCCTTTGGGGGGTTTAAAAACAATGTCTTGTCTGTGTGTATGTGTGTGTGAGTGTGTGAGTGTGTATGCGTGTGTGTGTGTGTGTGTGTGTGCGTACCCATTTTCAGAGACAATCTATCTCCCTGTCTCGTCTCTAAGCTGCGTAAAGATTCAGGACCGCGGCTATCGGTGCTATTGGGTGGTATTTGGAGATAGAGATACAGACGGGAGGAAAGAGAGAGTGAGAGAGAGAGAGAGAGAGAGAGAGAGAGAGGGAGAGACAAGGAGAGAGAGTGAAGGGGAAAGAGAGAGCGAGAAGTTCAGTGATGGAGAGAGAATAAACAGTGTGAGAAAAAGACCTCATTAGAGTTTTTCGTAATCGTTTACAGAGTGAAATTGCCAACAACAAACAAAGCGCCCCAAACTATTACATTAGCTACCAAAAGAAAGCATCTCTCAGCAGTCCTGTAAGGATTATTCATCGGTTTTCACACAAACTGCAGAAGGCTTCGCACAGTTCTCCTCATAAATCATAAGTAATGTTATGGAGAAAGTAATGTCGTTCAGTATACAAAACTCACAGTGCTTGAGAGGCAAACACAGACAAACTTAGTAAGACTTGTTTTTTAAATGCTATACACATACAAAATAAAATACAGACATTATACAAAGAGACAAATGCATTTACACAGGCAAACTGGCTGGCTAGGTAAAGGAGTAATGTACAAAATTGAACATTGAATGAGGTAAGATTGTAAGATTGTTTAGACTCAAAGGGGAAAAAATGTAATAAATTATCAGCAAGTAAGCCATCCAATATAACAATGTAGACTCAACCTTCAGATTTCATGCCATGTATTTTTTTTTCTTTTTCTTTCTTTTTTTTTTTTTTTTTTTTTTTTTTTGTCAGTGGAGTGTAAAGGGTCCTCAGTGCATTGCAGTTTTACATAGTGTATCTCAAGTTCAATTATCTCTAGATTTCTATAGAGTTGCAAAGTGGCCAGGGTTATATTAGCCGGCCAAATCAAATCAAAATTTAACCTCGTTAACATGTACATGTGGTGTTTTTCATGCAACGAGACATATCAGGAGTGACAACAGCGGTTAACGCCATGCCTGAGTTTTTACACCAAGGCAGTCTAAAAACAAACAAACAAACAAACAAACAAACAAAAACGTCATGAACGTAAGAACCAATCAACTGACGGGGTGATGCTTTCCATATCATTAGCATAAGTCCTGCTGGTCGCTTGAGTATTTCATTTTTAAAAACTCAACAAGACCAACTCAAATGGCTGCTTCACGTGAACAATATCAGTGTAACTGAGAGATTTGCAGGGAAAAAAAAAGTTTTAGATGGATAGATTATCAAATACAATAGATGTTACGAGCCGGTGTGTGAGCAGGCGGGGGTGGGGAATATTTACACATACAGTAGGTCTGTGCATACTTAATGAGGTCAAGGTGTAGAGTTGCATTTAAGCTGTTCTAAGGCCTATGGGGATGTTTTTCATGGAAGAAAAATTACATATGTAATACTGATTAACAGAGATGATTTTGTAGGGTTTTAATCAATGGCTGAAAGGGAACTTTAACCATTTCAACACTCAGATGGACATGAAACTCTGCCGGTGGAACAAAAAAGATTTTTATTCCTGACTGCAACCACTGCTCTGGAAGACAATATAATATCACACTGAATATATCTGTATATCTGAATATATTTTGTGGCTTTAGCTGGTGTCATGCCACAGAGATGGTTGATGGGTACTATAGTTTTAGAGCCATTTGACATCACCTGCTGATCCAGCACAAAAACATGAATTCTCACACACAAAGTTGAAACATTTTGAGGCAATGCCATAACAAAAACCTGTAGTATCACTTATTTATCCAGGAGTCTCCAGTGATTTGGTGTTGAGTAACATTGTGGTTTTAGTTACAAGCAAAATTTCAAAAGGGGGAGAAATATTTAGGAATTTGTGGCCCCACCTACTTCGCAATTTCATTGGCGACTAGTAAGAATTGCAACATCAGCGCGACTTATCACTCCCGTCCCTGTGAGCTACAGTGGCCTGTAATTGGCACAAACAATAAAATGGCATTTTCTCAAGCCCATGAAATGTCTAATGAGGAGTTACAGTGAGACCAGGCTTACCACAGGGTTGATAATACTGCTTTCAAAACAGAGTACAGGTCAGAAAAAGACAGAAGTCTCGGCAGCTGCTGGCCACGTAATCACAGACATTAGTATTGATCGGTGACTCTTTCACTTCCCGCAGAGACATTATGGACATTTTGTGCAATTTGGCAGGAAAAATCTGGATGTCCACATGTTCAAACTGACACCTCTTAAGGTGAGGGGAAAACTTGAAAGGATTAAAGCAAAAAACTAAGAAAAACATGGAAAAAGAACTAGATGTGTTTGAAGCAGGGTCATTTTATTCAGTTTCAACTTTTAAATTTCAGGTTCAGTTTAGTTTTAGTTAGTTATCAAGAGACTTTTGAAGTTTTAGTTTTATTTTCTGAAAACGATTAGTTTTAACTTTGCTATGAACCTATTTTGGAAAAAATTTAGTGATGAGCGGTCAGCATACTGGTGACAGGACTGCTGGAAGTGACCCAAAACCAGTGTCAATGAATCAGGTCCCTGTTATTGTTTGGTTCCCACAACATGTGTCCCGATATTGATCTGATGTGACTTCATTATTGAAATGGAATACATTTAAGTGGTTTTATTAAAGAATCTGGACAGTTGTTCAAGTGGATCCTCACATACTCTTTGGCCAAAAGTTAGAACAATGTCAGTCCCCCAAACCAACCTCAACATGTGTAACCATTTATCTAGCAACCACAAACTCAGGATGAATACAAAGAGCCACAGCTGAGTTCATATGCCTTTGTACAATTGATGCCAAAGATGAGAATATGTTTTTTTTTTTTTTTTTTTTAATGGAATACATTTATTTTCAGGTTTACTATGTGTTTAGGGATTTTCTCCAGTTTTTCTTGTCTGCTAGCAAATTAAGGTGAAGTTCAGGAAATGAAAGTGTGAGAACTGATATCTTTTTTTTTTTGCACGCTTGCATAATTCATGTGAATTAGAGCAGCATGTTGTTGCAGAGTGCAAGATCTGTGGAGGCTTCTTAATTAATCAGTAACCATTTGCAGAGGCACATTAGTGACTCATTAGCAGCTGTTCCAGTGGTACTTTTCATCTACATCAGTACTGTATAGGTATATTCAGTAGTGTTTATCATTTTGCTGTTTTTTGTGTGTGCTGTAATGGAAGATAGCATATTTTGAGTAGTGTTTCATTTCGTAAGAGGGGTTAGTTGGAACAGTTTTGTTTTTTTTTTCCATTTTGTGTTTACAGTTTTGGAAAGATGGGGTTATTGTCTCAGCTGTGAGAAACTATAGTTGGGATACTTGTCAGGGGTGTAGAGAGAGAGAGAAACAAGAAGAGAACAAGAGATTTTTTTTTTTTTTTTATCATTATTATCCCAGGTTACAATGGAGAGTCTTGTGGTGTAAATGTTGTTTGGGAGGCTCTTCTACTCAGGGAATCACATGGAGAAGCTGCATGTTTCTGACATGAAAATGGTCCAATTGAAAGGGATTGTTGTGGGATCAAAATCACAGCACACAAATATCAACATCAGCTTCCAAAAAAACAATGTCGCTCAAACTCCAGTCAAGAGTACTGCTCTGTGTGTGAGGGCTGGAGTGAGACATGTTTTCGCTTGGTGTGCTGTTCACTGTTGGTTTCAGATGAGTCGCAAACTCGTCTTGATCGGCTCTTGAAAAAGAGTGGCAAAACTGTCTGCAGTTTTCAGGGCCGGCGTGTTCTATTGTCCATAACGCTGCATGGAGCTGTGTGTGAGTGTTTGTGTGTATGTGTGTGTGACCGATACACACTGATGTCCAATGACACTGTGATTTATAGCACAACACAACAGGCGAGCTTCTCTCCCACCAGTTCTCTGTTGAGTGTGTGTGTGTGTGTGTGTGTGTGGGTCTGGGTGTGTGTATAACTATTAACACTACGTGTAGTCGTGTTATGTCTGATGATTCAACGCTTTCAGCCTCCACACACACACACACACACACACACACACACACCAATCTCACCCCTTTTTTTGTTATATTATCTACTTGGATAAACTACTTAATTCATGTTTATCACAATAATTACAACTCATTGAGCAGATTATAATCCAATTACCTGATTACTAAAGTATTTTCCTCACCTTAATTTCTCCAGGGAAGTTATGCTGAGGCATGCATGCTCATTTTTTGCACTGACCTGCTTCACGTTTACACCGGTAAGCACTTTAACGCATGGGAGCTGTACAGTGCTACCACAGTCCTCTACTGCTGGGCACTGAGTGGCTGGGGGTTCAGTGCTTTGCTCAAGGGCTCCTACCCAATTATATAGCCCCTGGGCCTACCATAGATACTTAGTGCATACATGCAAGAACTCCCAAGAAAACCTAATTTGCAAAAAACAAACAAACAAAAAAAGAAAGAAAAAGAAGGCTTCAGCAGGCCGATTTAATGCGGAATCCCCCATCTGGGAAATTAAGCATCAGTCAGTCACATTGTAATAAGCAAATACAGCAAAGAGACGCATGATGAGAGAGATGGGTCTTTGGCCACTGCCAGCATCCATATCAGAAATGGAGCTTCAGCTGAACAACAATGGACTTCACAGCCTGGAGTGAGCCCGACTTCAAACCAAAATCATACATCTGGCCCATAAACTATATCCACAAGACAGAAAATGAAATGGGTCATTAGTGCAAACGCTTGCACCTCAGTGACCAGTAAAAACAGCAATTATGCATCAAGTGGCATTTGCATAAGCATACATGCTGGTAGAAAGAAGAAGATGACAGCTTTGGGTGTGTATGCAGTTAGGTCGATTGTAATTGTAAAGAGAGCCGGAGGGGAGACAGTTGCCATAATAAAAGTTGCATGATGCTCACTGTATTTGTCAGCTTTGCAATAAACAATGACCCAGCAATGACAAAAATGTCCAACATGTTGGAAAATGATCAGGACGTTCCAGATGGTCTTGGACTGCATCAGTATATCTGGACGTGATGTACCCACCCTCTCACACTATACGAGCAAAGACGTGTCATTTTCATTAATTTTTACTTTACCTAAATCAGCTGTGATATTATAGAGAGACTACAGCGTTCATTGATGTATGTGCGAATAGAGAGGGAAGTGGATTAGAGAGTGAAAACCAAAAAGTGACAAACGACAAATACAGCACATGTGCAAATGAGTGAGACAAAATCAAAGTGCAAATGATACAGTTTGTGTCAAAATGAGCTTTTTTAACAAGACCTTGTGAATGGGGACCATGGCCATTGTAGAGTGCACCATCACACACCATTTTTTCCTCAGTAGGTAATACAGATGCACTGGAAGAACTTCATTTCTGTATCACTATGCAACGGCTTCACCTCAGTGCCTTACGCTTGTTTACACCTGATAGGTGAAACCATAGTGTAGTGATGCAGAAACAAAGTAGTTAAACTAGTTAATAAGCAAGATGACTTGAAAAGAGTGTCCTTAAGGAGCCTGTGTTGCTGTGCGTACTTGAAAACATTTTTTTTTTTTTTTTTTTTTTTCAGTTTTGGCTTGCCGCTCAAAATCATGTGGTATGCTGTTGCTGATCCACTTGGATTTGTTTTGGAGCAGCACAATCCTGCCTTAGGTACGGATTCTCACAACAGCGAAGGAGTTGACGGGGCAGACTTGGATGATCAATTACACTCTTTTGGAGTAGCAAAACAACTATGTGTAAGGCCCCAAACTATGACTTCAAAGCCAGTCACTAAAAGCAGGGACAGTGAGAACTTCAGCAGTGGCATTTTACATGGTCTTTTACAGGTCGTTAGTGTGGCTAAACTAGTAGGCGGCTGCACCACAGCTAAAGTTTCTGCTGCATCGGGTCTCACTTATTGCAATCCACTTGTTCTTCAAAACTGTGACTGGACCATCTGGCTTTATATGGCTAAGGATTGTTGGAGTTTCCAAGAAAACTGAGTTACGAGTGTAAATGCATAGCTAAGGTTGAATAATCAGACTTTTCCATTGTTTTCATGTATACAAGAACAACACCAGTACAGTACAAAAGATATTTAAATGTCCTGATCTTCTAAAAGTACAACACTGTAATGCGAGATCCTTGTCCTTGGGTGTAAAGTGTCAGATGACCAGATTTGGCCATCCCTGACAAAAACACAAACTGAAACACAAAGAGGAAGAGACAGAGAAAGACTTTTAAAAAATGCAGAAAGAGGAGAGAGGAAAGAGGAAAGAGAGAGCGACAGACACTTGAAACGCGATTCATTATAAAGCATGTCACTGTAACCTTTTCATGGCCTAAATATCTTTTTGTGCGCTGCGTAATCTGACTGAGAATAATTTGTCTCATTGTAAGAGGGGGGAGGAGAGTGGGAACAGAAGAATCTTTCCGAGAAGGTTACATCCAGTACAGTCACACAAATACATCACCTCCTAAGTTCAAATGCATTTCCTTGCACTTCTTTGAGTGTGTATTCCTCCGTCATGCTCTACATGTGTGTTATTGTATGTATTTGTGTGTGTTCTTGTGTACCCATCTACCCTGGAGCTGATTTGGCCTGACAGTCTTACCTACAGTGACTTTCCTTCTTTTGCCTTCACTTTAAACTTTAATGTCATCCCTTTCTTCCTCCATCCATCTGCCTCATCTTCCCTTGTGTGACTCACCAAAATGTATCACCTGTGCTTTTCTTTCACTTAAAGGGCCCTTGGCGTTGGAATTCAATTTTTGCTGTACTTGTGTCTGCCAAAAGGGAGACATAATTTCACTTGTTTCGAATTCAGCTCTGCCTGCTTTGAGTATTTTTTCGCAACAAAAGAGAACATCTTGAAATAAGGCACATCGCTGCACAAGCATCACTTGATTGAAGGAAATTCTTCCTCTTGTTCTTTGCCGCTGAAACAAGGGACCGCCTCCCAGTTGTAATAAAAGTGAGACTTAAAGACAGAGAACAATGGATTTGCTTTCAAAGGCTGAGCCTTTTAACCCCCTCCACCTCGAACAGACACTAGGAGGAAACTTAGGCCGCACGCATGCTGCAACATGAACGGGTTCACCTTTATAACTTGGCATGCCCACATCATTTGTCTTCATGAATTTAAAATCAAGCATAAATGAACTGCAGCAGATATTACTCTTAGAGCTGTTTGTATTAGCATGAATATTAATAAATTAGGTTTCTATATCTGGGACTGCTGACGTCGGTGGATTCGTTGCATTTTTTGCCACTAGTGCTGATACACTTCTGCAACTTGTTAGGCCAAGTGGGAGATATCAAGGCCAACAAGAAGAAGGCTTTTTATCCACTTGGCAGTTTTTATTCATGGGAAAGGATGATGTGAACACCACATTAGATTACTGAGACAGGGCTTCTCCCCCTCATAATGAGGGTCAGTGAGGGTCATTGCTGCGATATACATTTTTGTAGTGTTATGTGCCTATATGTCTATAAAGTCTGACCTGGTTGAAGATTTGTGTAGCAACAGTTGTCAATAGCTATGTTTACATGGACACAAATAATCAGAAAAAAAAAATCAAACCAAAAAAAATCACTGTTAACACTAATAAATAATTTTGAATAATATAGTAATATTCAATGAAAGCACAATGCAAGCGGTGCTAATTATAAATGTAAAATAGTGTGTTTTTAAGTGTTACATTTTTTTTTGTACTGTATGTCACTATTTGATGCCATATCTTGCTTTTTTTTTTGGTTGACACTACAATAAATATGTTTTTGAAGAATAGTTTGATGTAGTTGGATTATTCAAGGTATTTCCTCTAGTTTTAGAGCTTATTTTGAGTTTCTAGTTGTTGTAAAGCTACCTTGATGGACTGTAGTGGAAATAGAACAGTGAGCACAGAAAATGGGTTAGAGGATTATTGATTTTAGCAGCATTCTTTAAAACATATGAACATGCTGAGGGCTCAACACTGTACAGCAAATTTCAAAGGAGTGCAAGAGAGAAAGAGGGAGGTACAGTCGTGCCAGACAGCATTTTTTTCATGTCCCCCCCAGAATAGACTCTCTGAAATGTTGCTGTTTATTGTCCCCCCCAATAATGAAATGGGATTTTCGCCCCTGATTCATACTGAATGAAAATGAATAATTTATCTTGGGAAATTTAAGATTTGCTAGTGGTAGCTTCTGTAAACCCAGATGCGAAAAGACAGGTGTCATTAGGTTGTTGCAACGTGAGTTTGAGGCATTGCATGAGTTTCATTTCTTAAGCTAACGTTAGATTAAGTGCCCTCCAGTTGTCAACCTTGCAGGGTTCACTTTACATACCATATATATAGGGTTCATTATTACTTTTAGAGGCCAGACCAATCTCAGGTTAGGTTAAACGCCATTGAAAAATGTATTTATGCAAAAGAAGTACTTATGAAAGAAGAAGAAATACAGAGAAATACCAGCAGCTCACAGCGGTTGCAGTGCGCTGTTGGCTGAGAGAAGCTGATTTGTGTGGGAAACAAGTTTCATTACCTCACCTTGCTGTCAGAAATTTTCATTTTCTTAAGAAATCTTAAGTGTCAAGACTCAAAACGAGATGTTAAGATGGATAATTTTATGCTGTGTGCTCCTTTTTTTTTACACAAATATGCCAAATTTTGCAGAATAATAACTCAAAATTCAATTTCAGTGCAATTTTCCCGAGTACATAATGGTGAGTGAAAGGAGAGAGAGAAGCGAGAGAGAGAGAGAGAGAGGACATGATGACATGTGACACAGGCCATTACGCTGGACTTAATGAAGCCTTGTTGCTTTGATAACCACCCAATTCATTAGCCGCTGCTACATACAAGCTATTTGCTTGTGACACACACACACACACACACACACACGCACACACATCCACACACCTTTCCCCTCCCTGCCCATTGTCTGTGACCATAGCGTGAGACACGGGGTGAGATGAGAATGTGATTAATGAGACTCCAATTAATAATAGACAATTACAAATACCTCGCCCTGCCTCTGTCTGGTTCGCTCTTTTCTCTCGCTCCCTCTCTCCCTCTCTCAAGACTCTCTCATTGTTTTTCTCGCTTTTTATAATATCAATTGAGGAAAGACTGGAGAAGCCATAATGAAGTGCCCACTATATATAATTTAATTAAGCCTTCAGAATGACTTGACACATGGCCTTAAACAACTTAAAATGCCAGGGTAGGCTGTTTAATGGGTTTCTTGGTTTACTGAATTCCATTATGTTTACATTTCCTCTGTATCATAGTGAGGTGATGATAACACAATATTTCTGACTCATTTTGTCTTTATTTAGAAACTGGGTATAAAAGTGCATCATCAAATTGTCAAACTGTTGTCTCCATCTTTGGTTCTCAGTGCCGTGGTGTTTCTGCCCCACACTGTGCTGATCTCATTACAGTCGATCAAACGCACGGGGACTGTGACGCCTTTTTTAAATGGATTTTCTCTTGATGGAGTTTGAGTTTCTCTAGGTGGCGCTGTTGTCTTTGTCTGCTCAGTCTTGCTGGCTACCACTGCTCATGCTAATTAACCAGCTCTCCTTCTTCTATTTATTCTGCACAAACTGGAAATGTAAAAATGCACCATTTTCTGTGCAGCAAGCGATTTTCCCAAGGAAGAAGCAACCGGATGCCGACAGTTTACACAACAAGTTTGAAAACTTTTATGAACTGAATACAGGCGAAATCAGTGTTGTTTTATATCAATCAGCAACAGGGAGCAGCAAAACACACATTTTATTTTATGAAAATGTGGCAAATTATTAGGTTCCTGGAAAGGGCTCTGCCTCAGCACTTTGTTCATACATTGTGATATGGATGTTCCTATGCAGTTGAGGTTTTTCCTAGCAGCCTCTCTGCTACAGTATATGTCATCGCATGACTAAGACCGTATTGTTAAAGCAATGCGGGTCTCTCTCTCTGTATTGTCTGTGTGTCTTTCCGCCTCTCTGGCGCTTGTTATTTAGCTGGCTGTTGCATGACTCAGGGCACATTGTTAAAATGAGGTTGGTGCTATTTTTACCAGGACAAGGTTTCTCACCCATATAAATCATTTAAACAGGGAAGAGAGACAGCCTCCCTCCCTCCCTCTCTCTCTCTCTCTCTCTCTCTCTCTCTCTCTCTCTCTCTCTCCCTCTCCTCCTCTTCCTTCTCTGCTCGCTGCCTCCATTCATCTTTCCCTCCCTTTTCCTCCCTCCATCTCTCTCCTTCGTCTAGACAGAGACAGAGAGTTAAATGAAGGGTATAGAAGACATGCGGAGCAATGGAGGAAAACCTGTTCTCCCCCTGTCAGGACAAGAATAGAATAGAACAGAACAGAGTACAATAGAATAGAATAGATCTCTTTAAACATTTCCATAAGGTTCATGTGCACCTTGTTAGGTTTGATTTGCGGGTCTTTTCATGTAAACAACCACCCTAACACAAGAGCATATGGCTCCGCAGTTCAAGTTTCAGAGGGGATTTCAACAGATTAAGATTATATTCAGTAATGTCATTTTTAGTAAGTGTTTAATAATTCATACCACGCAGTGACTGCAGCTATTCTGAGGCTGAATGCAGTACATGTTTGGGGTAAATGGGAACAGGTAAACAAAATGTCATAGGACTGCCACTGATAGCTGTTTTTCTATAGTAAGGATGGGGAGATTTGCTGCAAGAAACAGCCATCAAACAAACTCTAACTGTACGTGTTAAAATGTCCCAGATCATTCAGTTTTGAGGATTATGTTGTCATATATTGTATAGTAAACTTGGTTCATGATAAAAAATAATGTTCTTCATGATGTTTTGGAAATAAATGTAGTTCAGGTAAAGGTACTTTAACGGCATTAAACACTGCTAATGCTAGCACGTCCCAATATATTATTTTAAGCACATAAATGAATGATGAATCTGACCGAAGCAGATTATGCCAGTATAAAAAAAACAACAAGTCCTGGTATCCATTTTTCATGTTTTCCTTTGCGCAAGGTTACTATGCTGTGCAAGTTTCCTGAAGCCAGATCTACTTTCCAATTCAAATAGGCAAATAACAAGAAAAGAACTGTTTAAGTTGCTCAAAACATGGGTGCCATGACTTTTTTTGTTGTTTTTTGTTGTTGTTGCTGTTGTTGTTGTTGTTGTTGTTGTTGTTGTTGTTTTGCATTGGCATAAACTTCTTTTTTACAATCATTTACGCAGTAAAAGTGTTACTTTGGGAGCTCTTTTGCCATGCTATGGATTCAAGGATTCAAGGAACTTTTATTGTCATACCAGCTCACATTTACACGTAATGGTACGAAATTAGGACTCAGGTCCCGGTATAAGAAGTCAATATAGACACAGAAATGCCATATTTTGGATCACCAACCCAGCAGAGCACAGAGCGACTAATGAGGATATTTCACCACCATGTGGACTCACATAGCACCCAGGTAACTGGGGGGATCAGTGATCTAAAACACAAGTGTTTGCTGTCAGGTTTAATATCAGCCTCTAAAAACGAGGAGAACAGGGAGAGCTCACTTTTTTTCCTCCCTCTTCTGCTCCACTGTAGCTGCAGCTGCTCTCATAGCATCTGAAAAACTAAGTTACACCCTAAAACAACAAAATGGTACCAGAATTGCCCATCAGGAAAGACTCCATGAAAGTAAACTACTACAGCAAAATTTATCTATTTTTGAAAATGTAATAACTTCATATTCAACCACTCAAAGAAAACTAAAATTATGTGGATACATGTTGAAATTCATGGTGTATTGATATAACTAGAATAAAAATCTAATTGTGTGACAGGCCCCTTAACGTTCTGTACCATCAGCAAGGCGAGTCAAAGCTGGTTTGATACGTGTGACCCTTGTTCATTTGTTCCCATTGACCCCAACCATGAACCACAGCACACAGCCGTAAGGCAGCTTAGATCCAGGTTGAGTCATCGCTGAAGTCTCATAGCGACACACTGAAATGAACAAAGGCTGACAAGGAAGGAGAAGGAAGATGTCAAATGTCAGGTAATGCCTGTGCATTTCGAAAATGTACATGACATAGTTAGAATTTTATACTGAACTCAACGCTGTGGTACATTAAAATGTGGGTAAATAATCTAATCAGTGATCATTACTGGGCATCTCAACTACAAATTGAAACAAAAAATCAAACATACTTTACAAATAAAATGCTTACTTGAATACCTGGGTTTCTGCACAGAGTGAACTTTACTTTAAGCATCACATTCCAGCAAAATACACTATATAAGGTCTATAATATAGTGTGTCATTCCATGAATTGTTTTACATTACACGAGGGAAAAGGATTTGCCACACAGTCATTACCTGGCCTTGATTATGCAGATATTTATCAGCACGCCTCAGAATCACGTCTTTGACTCCTTCTCTGCAGATTTGTCCTTTTCCATGTGTGAGACTTTGAATTGGCTGTTACACGGTTCCAGAAAACTTTTTCACTGACAGCAGTTTGTTTTCAAATGTATTTTCCTCAGTGTCCCTCTTTATCTGAAAGAAGGCCACGCACCATACAGATCGCCATAGAGGCACATTCAGCAGCTGTTCTTCTTTGTCCCAGAAATCGATGAAGAAATCAGTCAACATGCCTTTAACATTACAGCTCCCTCTGATTGGAAGAATGCTGTTTTTAATCTATAATTCTTATTCTGTAACATCTGTATGTGCCTTTTGTAAGTGTATATATATGTTTGTACACATTCTTAGGCATCGGTGCTCCAGGCAAGCGTGAATGGATGTTTACCCATTTTTTAAAATCTCATTGCTATTTACTTCCATCCATTTTTTTTTTTTTTTTTTTTTTTTTTTTATTAAACCTGGGTCATGTAATTTGAAGACTTTGGCATTTACTTAATAATTACATGCATATGTAATTTTGCTTGGAGCAGGTGATGTGTGGTGAGGCTGAGGGAGTGGTGGGGTGGCTGTGTGTGTGTGTGTGTCTAAGTGTGAGCCTTTATACCTGCTGTATGTTATGTTTTGTCTGATGCATCTTACTGTGAATTTGTCTTTGGGACCCTCTTGAGAATGAGATGGTTCATCTTGAGGGGCTATCTTCTCAGAAATTTCCATAGCAACAGTATTCATGTCTATCTTTTGCCCTTGAAAGACTTGTTATTCACATTATAGACTGTATATAAGTTTGAAATGATCCACTGTGATGCATCACAACAACTTACCCCATAAAAATGGTCTTTTGAACTGACATAACTAAAAAAATCTCTTCACAGCTGTCAGTGTGTGTTTTAACCTCCTAATACAGACTTGGGTTATGTACCATTGAACATAATAAAGACATAAAGCAGAAGCAACTGTGGAGGAAAACAAGTTATTGAAGCAGACAATAAACCAGCGTACATGTTCATACAGATGCTTGCTACTTTACTTTCATCGACTGCAGGGTGTGCGAGTGCATGCATACGATCTCTTTTAATTTTTGTCATGAAATGGAATATCGTGTGTGTGTGTGTGTGTGTGTGTGTGTGTGTGTGCCTGGGTGTAATCAATGTTCCTTATTTGTCTTTGTCACTTGTCAGCATGTATTGATCTTAAAAACTCAACACCAGTGAGCAGACAAAGAGCAATAAGAGCGATGCAGAGATAAAGAGAGAGAGAGTGAGAGGGGTAGAGATGGACATAAAGAGAGAGAGCAAGACAGAGATGTGGCTATTCTTCTATACCCACCCATCCGCATAGTGTTTTCCATCGTTATCACAGACAGAGACAGTGAGAAATTCTGACATCTATTCAGTGAACTGTCAGCCCAATCAACATCAATATATTAGCGCTGAGACGACCAGCACAATGCAGCGCAGCAGAGACAGCGGCGGCTGTTTGTCTGCCTCGGCTGCTGAAACGTTCAGTTGCAGTCCAGTGACAGTCAAAAGCGCACCGGGTTGGACTGGCATCTCTCTGGATGTACTGGTTCCAGTCCGATGACTCGCTCATTTTCATTTTCTCCCAATTTCGCTTGTCAACCATGTTTTGTTTTATTTATTTACATTTGCTTTCCACCACCCGCACTTTCCCTCCCAGACGGTCCAGGGATTGAAACCGGCAACCTTCCAATTACAAGCTGGCTCCTCTAATCTCTTGGCTGCTGCTGCCCCAGATTGAATTTAACATTTGTGTCACTGGTGCTGGTTTTCTCTTAGGAGAGAATTTGAGCATATGAACGTTCAGCACTCTGAGTGACTCAATAATTTGTGTGCTGAAGGCTGTTTACCTGTTAAATAGTGTGCAAATGTGAATGAAGCAACGCTTCGCTAATGTGATTGGGTCTGCCTCGCAGCATTCACTGTCACGAGGAATAACGATGATCTGGTCTTGACCAAAGACGCCTCATGAATGACAATGAAACAAATATTGAAATCCTAACAAAAAAGAACCTCATACAAGTGAGGGTAACCGCTGAAAAAAAAAATCACAACTTAAAACAGAATGCAGTTAGCTGTAAGCTTATGTGTAAAGGTTGAGCGTCACCCCTTAAATTTTAGGACCAAGAGCTTTGTAGTACATTTACTGCTTTGCAGCGATTTTAAAACAAACATACAGGGAGAAATCCAGCATAGAAGAGGGGGAGCTCACTTCTTTCTCCCATTAAACTCGGCAGCATTGTGGCTGCAGCTGCTCTCCATGTGTGTCACGATTGGCCACTTTCCCTTTGGTGTTAATGTTTTTTTAAAGTGAATTTCCCTCAAATCCGCTTTGAAACAGTTTTGACTTTTTGACGACTTTGTGGTTTCCATCCAGTGGATAGGAGAGACAAATCTGAGTTGCCAAGTGAGTGTGCAGTGTCAGAATTGCTAATATGAAATGAACAGGGACAGATGCGTACTAGTATTCTCTGTTGTTAGCAGGATGCCGCTCTGTACAGTAGACAAAATCAGAATTTAATGAGCTGCTGCATCAGTTATTCTGCTTGATGTGGTGATGCTATACAAACTGATGGGAAATGTAACGCTTCTGCTGGTGCAAGGCACACAGGCAGAGAAACAACACACAAACTATAAATGTCCAATACACACACACACACACATGCATACACGCACACGCTCACACACTTGCTCTTTAATTCAACATACTTTAATAACATTGACTTTATAGGCAGGCCGTTCATACAACAGACTGTTAACAAATTCCAGCTGATAACATTTCTAATTGACAAAGCAGAGATTTACTGCTTAATTACATACACGCACAACAGAATGAATAAAGATAGGAAAGTTTACTGTTAAATTAAATGGTGGAGAAACACACACACACGCAGTCACATACACATAAGTCTATTCTGTTCTCATCATGCAACGTGACATTTCAGAAATAGGCCTTTCAGACTCTGTGTGTGTGTGTGTGTGTGTGTGTGTGTGCCAAAAACTAGCAGTAATGTAGTGAATATATGAGTGTCATGTGTGTTTGAAAGTGTGGTAAATTCTGAGCGGTAATATATTGAATTAATAAGTGTCAGCATAAAGAGCTAGCCTGGCCTCTGGTCTTGTTTTACTATTCATTCTGAATGAGAAAACAGCCTTAAAAGGTTACAGTCAGAGAGGGAAAGTCATATCATTTTTATTAAGCATTTCCATCCATGTTAATTACTTGTTCTGCTGGAGAGAGTGGGTGACATCTCGCTCTGTTGCACTTTCTCCATTTATTGCTCTCTTTGTCATACAGCATTTTGGTAAAACACACACACACACGCAAGCACACACACATTGCTTACCTTTCCATTTCCTCCTTCCAGACAACACAGGGAACTCATCATTCAGATTGGTTTCTAATTATCTCTGCAGTTCACATTCAAACTCTCAATTTACCAACAGGGTAAGGAGAAAGTTGACTTACCTGAAACAAAGGTTGAGGCGACTGGCAGATCGCACAGCAGTGCTAGTGTTTCTTAAAATTAAGACCACATTACCCGCAACTTCCTTTTGCAAAGCGGATGATGTTTTTCTCATTTACTTTACTGAAGAGGATAATTAGTTAGCATCAGTTTTTTATGACCTCCACCATTATTGTACTATGTTTTACTAACAGACATTGTACAATAATGTCACAATAAATTTGAAAAGGATACCATATAGACATCACAGCAAAATGATAAACTTTAGATAATGTTCCCGAGGAATAGGAATACAAAAATACTATAAAAATTGTCACTAAAAACTCATTATGGAATGTCATAGACACAATAAATCTCTATCCAAATATTATAGTAAAAAATCAAAGGATATTTTGATAAAAAGCATATAATATATAAGAATATAATAAGGCTATTTTGAATTCCATATTGTGTGACACAGATCCATTACATTATCATGAAGTTCTATTGACTGATAGTGTATCAGTAATCATTAATCTGTTATGGAAACTAACGGTGTGTTCATTTGAACTTGGAAGTCAGGATTTCTGAGTTCCCAGTCATAAATTTCAACTGGAATGTCCACTAAAATTGGCTTTGCGATTTGGAAAATCGGTAGAACCTCACCAACCCTGACCTCTAAATCCAAGATGGCCGTTCCACACATCAACAGCACATATTGTCTTATTGGAGTCTTGTTAAATCAGTCGTACACACAGTACTGTTCAGCTTCTGAATGAATGAATGAATGAATGAATGAATGAATGAATGAATAAATCATTAAATGGGTGAATGAATTATCCCCAAACTGACCAAGAAACTGTATCTGGTGCTCTCTTTCTCCTTCAAACTCTGCCTCAGTCTTTCACTCTTTTGATCCTTTTCTTTCAGTGTCTCTCTCTCCCTCTCTCTCTCTCTCTCTCTCTCACTTTGTCTTGCTCTTCATCTCTCTATAAACACCCTCCATTCTCTCCCTCTTTTCCTTCCTCCCCCTGTCCCTCTCCCTCCATCTCATCTCTACCTTCCTCCCTTCCTTCTGCGTCTCTTTCCTTCCTCTGTGTCCCTCCCTCTCTCTTGCTGAGAGGTTGCGTCAGAGCAGATGAATGTTGGACAGATGTTATGTAGAAGTCTCGCCCTGGGTGGCCTCAACTACATAGGAGTGTGTGTATCTGCCTCTGTTTGTGTGTGCGTATTAGTGTGTGTGGGTGTGCATGTATCTCACCCTGGGTGGCCACAACTAAATAAGAGTGGAAAAAAATGCCTCAAGTAATTTCCAATACATACCCCCTGCCAACCACAGCTCCGTATGTGTGTGTGTGTGTGTGTGTGTGTGTGTGTGTGTGTGATTTAGAGGCCATTTCCTAGTTATTTGATCGAAGTTGCTCCTCCTCCTCCTTAGTCATTTGGCGGTCAGAGTAAAATATGCTTCACCATCTGTCTTGAATCTGTGTGTATGCTGCACGGTCCAGCTAAATGCTGCTGGGTTAACTACCTACAGTTGTGTCTCTCATTCATTCCTGTTCATTGTCCCTCTGTGTCTCCACCTCTTTATTGTCTTTCTCCTGTGTTTTCCTCCATTTTCATCCTTCTCCCATGGCTTTCTCTCTCTATTTTTCTCATAACTGCTCCTGTCCTGGTAGTCTCCTGTCATAGTAGGCCTGGTCAGTAGCTAAACGTTGGCAGTCTGAGTAACTGCTCTGTATTCAGCACATTAACATGCTGCTGAGGAGGAAATCATTCATGAATCCATCCACCCATCCATTTTCCACACCACTAATCCACGACCAGATTGTGGTGGTATCAGGCTGAGGAGGACAGCCCACACGTCTTTTTCCCTGGCCACATCCACCAGCGCCTCCCTAGGGAATCCCAAGGTGTTCCCAGGCCATCTGGGAGATGTAGTCCCCCCAGCGTATCATGGGTCTGCCCTGGGGTCTCCTCCCAGTCAGGCATGCCTGGGATAATTCCATACGGAGGGGCCCAAGAGGCATCTTAAATAGATACCTGAATCATATCAACTGGCTCCTTTCAGCATAAAGCAGCACTCATATTCACCATCTCATTCTTTCAGTCATTACCCAGAGCTTTGCCCTCAGGCTTGGTTCCCTCCTCACCACGATGGTCTGGTACAACTGCAGCCACTGAACTAATCCATCTGTCAATCTCCCGCTCCATTTTACCTTCACACATTAGCAGGAACCATGGTCTCTGACTTGGAGGTGCTGGCCATCATCCCAGCCACTTCACACTTCAACCACTTTTGCCCCAGTGCATGCTGTTGGTCATAGCTTGACGAACCCAACAGGACTATGTCATCTGCAAAGAGCAGAGATGCAAACCTCTTACCACAGAAGACATGGTAACAACAACAACAACAACAACAACAACAACAATAATAATAATAATAATAATAACAACAACAACAACAACAACAATAATAACAACAACAATAATAATAATAATACTTTATTTGTGTGGCACTTTTCAAAACAGTTACAAAGTGCTTGACATAACAAGTAAAGATGATATACACTGTCAAGATAAGAGCAGTGGAAATTAGAAACATAAAAGTTTACATAATATAACTTGGACCATAGGACCTGATAAAAGCATACAATAAATAAAGTAAACATTGTCCTGCTGATGCCTGTCCTCTGAGTGTGGAGTCCTCTGGGCTAATCAAATGTGAAAGGTCTTTATCTCCAGCAGTCAGGCCTCATTGATAACGTCCAACATCAAGTTCTTGGGTTGACACCACGACAGGCACCAACAACCCCCAGACAAAAACTCCCACCTGCTGTGTTAATTATATTAACTGGCTGAGGAAGGACTAGGTGACTGTTTCTATGGGGTGTCTGTCAGAACACTGGAGGCAGGTCAGGTTTCCTTTTTCTTTTCTTTATTAAATAAAATGGTGCATCCTTGGTAGGTGTGGTCTATGAACAAATAAGGATATATGTCTTAATAATAACAGGACCATTTAAATTGCAGGTCATAATTACAGAATAGTGATAATACAAAATAAGATAATAAAAAATATCACTACTCATAATAATGACAACTGTAAAGGATATACATTTCCTACAGACAGGAAAACAATGCTGCAGGTCAACAGGCAGGAAAAATAAACAGTGCAGTACACCTCAAAACCGACAGGCACAAACAGGCACAATCACCAAGGTCACAGTGCACCTTTGTGGCAACACATATTGTGAATTCCGCTTCAATTAGGCGAGGTTTTACAATCACAAAACAATTTAAACTGTTATAATATAGGGTGTATACACAGTAGACATGTAGAATATTACACAGAATAATACATTTACTCGCAAGGTGGAAAGGTATTAATCACTCGGCCGCAACTGACTTATAAAATTTACACTGCACCGCCGATGTGCACAGTCGCACAGCATTTGCACAAAACAGTCTAATTATCCCAACAAATATCAGTTATTATAGAACTAAGTAAACAAATAACAGATGGCTTACTTAAAATGTCAGGGACTCACACCAAAGGGAAATATGATGCAATGAATTTGCTTAAACTCATAACTCTAATGGAAAGTCCATCTACTCACGACTCTGCAGGCAACTAATTAAGGAATGTTACCGACGCTGGGAGGGTCTTGTGCTCTGCATATTGTGATTAGTCCAGAGTCGTGATGGAATGCTCCCTGGCCAATAGGAGCTGAATTACTAGTTAACTATTTAATTGGGAAAAACATAACTTATAATATATTCTCTGAGCACTATTTTGTACACACTGCTTCAGTAATGGAGACTTTCAACAAGGTCCACTCAGACTCCACATCCCCAGTCTCCTCCGTGATGCAGGAGAAACTCCTCTGGTGTGAGTCGAAGACCCTCTGGACAGGGTCCTCCAGCAGACATTCCCAGTTCACCCTCATTGTTCATTTCTGGGTCTGTACGGCAGTCTCCAGGGTATCAGAAACATAAAGTCTCAAGTCCGATGAAATGACTACACAGTTATTCATCAACTGTTGGCCTAACAAGCTCGGGGTAGCATATACACTTATGATAGTGCTAGTCACTATCCATGACTAGCACAGCTCCAGGAAATGCCCTTTGGTTCAGATTTGGCAGAGCGTTCCCCATAGTCACCTCCCTCCAGGTTTCTCCGCTATTTGCAGTGTGAGTCTTGAAGTCTCAGAACTTCCCCAGGTAATGCCTTTGCTAAGACCCCACCCAGGGTCTCTGAGATGGCCCAGTACTCTTTGCTGCTGTTCAGTGCCAGCAACAGTCAGTCTTCCCCCCTGCAATATGAAGTTGCAGTGAGGTAACCCCCCCTTACTCACTGGGACAAAGTCCAACACAGCAGTAACAATTATCCCCACTCCTGCCTGCCCCCTCTCAACCTGGGCAGAATCAAGCCCCTGTAGCTAAAGCCTGTTTGTCCAAGGAAACTGGTTAAGGAAACTCTTCTTAGAAGTGAATTCAGCAGGTGAACTGACTGACATGTTGATTGAGAGAAGGAGCATGAAAATGCATATTACCTTTACTGTCTTGTTTTTGTCGTGTTTTGTTTTGTTTTGTTTCATTTTGTTTGTTTTGTTATGTTTGCCTTTCTAGATTGTTGATCTTGGCTGTTTTGCTGGATACCTGCCTAGTTGTCAGTCTTTTACATCAGCTTTTATTCAGGGACGCAGTGGAGGGTAAACCCTTGAAAACTCTTCGTTCTGCCTTTTTGTGTGCATAAAAGAGTTTAACCAGTCATAAATATTTATGGTGCAGACTTATAGTAAACATCCCTCTTCTATCAAAGAGATGTGAGTTACATGGGGATGGAGTCGTGTAAGGACATCACAGCATAAGTTAATGCTCTTGTGGAAATTTTCATAACGGTGGCTGTTTGATTTATGCTATCAGCAAATCAGGATTATAGGACATACAGTTACATTATACATCCAGTTTTTAATGCTGCATTTGGAAATAGGTGGATGTTCTAATAAAAGAAAACCCCAAACATTTCAGCTGTAAGTGCTTATCAGGATTAGACCACAAAGATGGATTACATCCCAAAATGGCCACTTAAAGGGCCATACCACTGATTCTACATGATTCTTCATAATGTATATACTTTATGTTTCTCTTCTCTTCTCCAGTGAAAACAGTCATATTGTAGAACTCCAATGTCATTTTTCCTACCTTTTCCTGTGATATGTACATTAACTTTCAGAGACCTCAAACTTTCTTCACACCAGTATTCCCTCACTGTAATAAAGTCGTCCAGTTTTCCTAAAAGTGTCTTTATGACTTGACATTGGACAGAGTGAAATGTTCTTTTTACAGTATTGCCACCCAGTGAATATAATTGTCATTACATAGTATATTCAATGAGAGAAATAAGGACAAACAGCCAAACATGGCCTCTGACGAGTTTTTATTACAGTCATTTGATTGCGAAAAAAAGGTCGACCATGAGGTTCCAACAATCGTTAGATGATTAATGAAATTTTACCAATCATATCACATGTCAAAAGTCAATATGCAGTAGTCAGCAATAAAGCTTTAAATGTACTACTCATAGGGATGCACTTTTGTTTTCTTCCCAGTTCATGCAGCGGATTCAAATTCAGTCAATAATGCAAAAACACTAATGCCATTTGATCTTCCTCAAGTGTGGCCTTTGTGTGTTTCCCTGCTCTTGTCACCATGTATTGGTCTGCCGACGCTGCACTGCGCACATAAACACACTGCAGGGTTGTGAAAAGTGACTGACAGCAGGCAGCAAACAGCCAGACAGCAGCTGAGATTTGATTCAGATTTGATTCACTGAGAGCAACAAACTGTAAGCCTCTGCTGCTGTGATGCGCTCTGTTCTGCACTGTCATACGCTGACTGACAGGCTGACTGAGTGACTGAGTAAAAGAGCGAATACTGTTGTTGTCATTCTGAATGCCGAATTCTACAACTGTAAAAGACAGACTGATCTCAGAGTGATTCTCTATCTGTCTGAGTAATTAGCTGACTCACTTACTGCCTGTCAGATTGAGTGCTTGACTCCCTGATTGAATTTTAACTGAATGGCATTTTCTCTGTGATGCAACTCAGAGGTTTGATTCGCTCTTAGATATTTACAAAAATCCATGACTTTCTCTACCTCTCTCCCTCTCCCTCTCCCTCTCTCTCTCTCTTTCACTGCCCTCCAGCTACATTTAGCCTTATTGCTCCTTGTAAACCAGTTCCAGGCTGTCCATATTCCAAACAGTGTTAAGTAATAATGGAAAAGGCCTTTAGGGCAATCACACTTAATTTTGTAACTCTAATTTCCCAATACACCCTAGACTTAAAAAAAAAAAAAAAAAAAAAAAAAAAAAAAAAAAATCTATTAATTTACCCTCACACACCCACCAGGAGGGATGTACACATGCTCATGGGCACTGGGGTATGCACACACACACACACACACTCACACACACACACACACACACACACACACACACGTGCGTGCGCGTACAAATAAACACAAAGTAACACAGTGGCACATGTTATGTGGGAACACACACACAAATATGAACACAGCTCATGGGTACTTGAAAACTCACAAAACCATGTGCATACACACACACACACACACTCACACACACACAAACACTCACCATGTTAATTGATCGTGTGATTGGGGCTATTATGAGTTAATTACTATCTATAACTTGAAACAGTCTGTACTAGCATAGAGTGTGTGTGTGTGTGTGTGTGTGTGTGTGTGTGTGTGTGTGTGTGTGTGTGTGTGTGTGTGCCTAACTACAGCAGATTGGGAAATTAGACTGTGAGCACTTGCACATCTATGTGTGAGAGTCTGTGTGTGTGTGTTTTCCCCAGACACAGTAGCATTGACCCCTATTAAAGTGTATTAATAGGCAAGCTAAATGTTCAGCATGAAAATCTAAGAGCTTACCGCCAAGATAATACTTTGTGTGTGTGTGTGTGTGCGTGCGTGCGTGTGTGTGTGTGTGTGTTAGAGGCTGCAAAGCAGATTTGCTTCTCAGGAGTTTGTTGATCATTTCCTCTCCCTGTATTATGACGCTGCTGTAGGCGAGGATGTTTTCTATCAAAGCTAAATCAACGGTATCGCCAGCAAGGTTCAGTGCAGCTTCATAATATCCTGGTAATCACTATACACACCGTGTCTTACATCCTGTTCCACTTCAATATGTGGTTTACAGTCTATTGCAACTGTTCATGATGGCGCTGTTGATTTGCTACTGCAAACACGGAGTTTACAAGCCAATACACACCTAAATGGTTCAACACATCTCTTCCAATATCCCTAACACTCCTGATTTCATTAAAGAATTATCACATGATGGTTCTGATGTTTGGCAGCCTTGGACTTTAAAGTACTCAGATGTTAGATTGCAGACCTGTGCAAAAAACAATCAAATAATGCAAAAATAAATAAATAATAAAAGCTCTTCTGTCTCTTTCCCTCACTGTACGCTGTGAGAATGACTTCAAACTTGACATGACATTCAAGCAGGTTCAGGGATTTCATTTCACACAGCAGCATTGGGGATCAGTGGCTCTGGCTGACATCTTTCTTGAAGATTATCATGTAAAATACACTCATCTTAGTCCAAAATGCAAATTAGGGCAGGAACAGAGGAGAGCCTGTCCCTTCCTCAATAGCTGAGACCCACAGGCTACATTCACACTACAGGTGGAAGTGGCCTCAATTCAGCTTTTGTTTTGCCTGCATGTGACAAGAACCTGTTTTTTCCATAGCAATTTGACCATCCAAGAAACACGGGGAATCTGAATGAAATCCCTTTACCTGATAGGCCAACACAGCAATGCGACCTCAGTGTGGCCAGTCAAACTGGAATTTTTTACTTAATGCTCTACAGTGCAGCTTGTTGTTATTGTCAGTCTGTGTTGGCAGAATAAGATGGAGGCCCAAACATGGACTTGATGAAATGAGTCTATTTAAAATTAACAATGAGTCAGAAGAAAAACACTCAGGAGAAAACAGAAATAACCATGACATGCAATAACAGGGACCTAGCAGGCCTATCTGTTCCTTTATAGCCTTGGCTATTTAGCACTTTCAGCCTTAGACCCACTGCAGCATAAAAGAAAAAAATCTCAAGAAAACCTTGTGAGGCAAAAATGGGAAAAACCTCAGATGAGCAGAAGGCAGAGAGGGATCTCCCACTCGGCTTGGCAGGCAGTGGGTGCCAGAACAAGCAGTCAAATTAAATGGTCATAATGTAGCACATAACTGGGTTAAATAAGGACCTAAATAAATAATAAACAATAAATGAAATCTGAAGGCCTGTAGTGTGAACATATCCATAGATCTGTGCTATTTTCCCAAATAAAATTCTGATGTTGCGTATGGACTAGACGTTTAGGATAGACGAGTGTGCAGCTTACTTATTCAACTTTAAATGCATTTGGTATAGTGAAGTCCTTCAAACTTGCTAAAAGTCTGTTATCTTGCTCTTCCATTAGGGGTAACCAAAGTGCAGCAGTGTCTAATTCAACTTTAAATCAACAGCGTTGATCACACACTGCCTCAATCTGCTTGATGCGCATTTTTTGGCTTGTCAAGTCCTGCTAGAGGCTGATAGGATTTGGTTGACATCATCAGGTGAATTGCTCTTTGACTCAGTTCATGACATCTAGAACAAAATTATTTACCGCTTGCACTGTTTGCCTCCTTCATTGACTTTATGCCTTATTTCCACATTCTGTCTTGAATAGCTTGAGATCATACCTGCCATCAGATAAAATCTTCAGATCTTTTTGCCTTGTTTTTAAAGTTGACCAACATGCATTTTGAGTTTTGAGAGGGATTCGAGAGCCAAGCCGGAAATTTCTGAACCCGTATAATCCTTCAATTGAAGATAAACATGAAAATGGATGGGTTCAGTGAATATAATTACCTTTGTCTCTGGGAGAAGGGCATTTGGATTCAGTTGTTTTGTTACATCTTTCTTGCATCATTTGTTTGCTTTCTAATTCTCACCCAAACTGACACTGTGTATAAGTCTGTGTGTGTGTGTGTGTGTGTGTGTGTGTGTGTGCTGTTATCACCTAATCTGCCACATGAATAAATTTCTTCCTCCTGAAACCCTTGCAAAGTCCATTTTCACGACTGTGCTCTTGGATTGTTTACATCCATTGTTTCTGGCATAACAAGTCACACTTTGATTTCGCTTACACAAACTTTGAAATGGGCCCCCTCCTCTGAATGACAAGTAGGTTGCATTCGCACTGTGAGGGAGACTTCTGTTGGTATTATTTGGTATTCAGCTGCTGCTTCTATCCAGAGCGACTTACAGTGAGTGAATGGGTGAGAAGGAGTTCAGTTTTTTGCTCAAGGAGACATGTCTGTTTCTGGGACTGGATCTGAGGCCCTTCTGGTTATGGGACCATCTCGCAAACCACAAGTCAAATCAGAAGAAAAGCTGTAGGACATACTCGTAGATCATAAGCATACTTCTGCACCAATAAATGCTTGTCTTCTAAGTTTTCTCCATGGTTAAAGCCTCCAGTGGTTTCATGACTTGAGTCTATTTCAAAACTTTTCCTTCAACAGTTCAGTGATGTATGACTGTCTCCACCAAGGGCAAATTCACTCAGAATGAATAGCTTTGTCCCAGTACCCCATACTTGAAGTCCTGAGTGTACATTCATGCGCCACCAAGTAAGTGGGCAAGACTGTCCCACTTCTGAAATGCTCAAGTGCAGATGCACTTAATCCACACTTAATGAACCCTTTCCCTAATAGAGCTTTGGAGTCGTATTAAGAGCTAAGTTGATCCAACAATTCTTCAGGAGTTTGTATGCCCAAAGGAATAAGTGGCTTGCCTGATATTCAAACTAAAAGACCATTCTGTTTCCACTCCATTATTTTGTCTGATTTCTGTTGGCAGGCGGATTTAACTCCCACTAACCAATCACTAGTGACCGATGTGTTGCCAGAAAGCCAATCAAAAACACTTGGACAAACAATTCTAACAAAAAGACTGGGCTCCTTTCCAGCAGAGCAAGTTGATAAATTAGATGAAACTTTCAGAAATGCCTACAATGCACATTGCTCTGCTTTAAATCTTTGTAATTTCAGTTTATTTAATGTTAATAGTAGTGCCGATAACTCAGGTCCGCCCTTCCCTATATGCAGAGCATGCACTGTGCGTAGGGCCTCATGTTGCGCTGGGGGCCTCATGCACAAATGCGGTGCATGCGTCCCACAATGTCCTTGGTGTGAGCAGTTCACAAGGCCCGCACACACCAACTCAAGCCTGTCGAGGTCTATCATCCAGCACACGCATCGCTGTAATGACTGACAAAACACGTCCACCAACCCAGACGACAACAGAGGTGATTTGTTCCAACCCTCTGATACGACCAACAGGAGTGTTTCCTGAACGAGCTAACCCACTGACTAGCCAGCTAGCCAGTTAGCCACTAGAAATAATTGCTCAAGCTGAGGAAAATGTTGGGGTTAAGGTTAGGGTAAAGAAAAAAGTGATATTAGGAGCTTAATGTTTAACAAAAACTGACACTTGTGCAAGTACGACTAATGAATGTTAGCTGGCTAACATTAGCTACTTAAAAATGAAACACTACTGAGCCACGATTTGAATTCGGGTCACCTGCATGGTTTCAAATGGTGAATCAGTGAGTGGGCTTTTAGTGTACACATTGATTTGGAAAATGTATCTTCTTTATGCCATTCTTGGGTCATAAACTCCCGAACTGCAGTAACTGGTGCTGCAAACGGAAGCACGCAGAAATGCATCACTCACCTGGCCACTTGACTAAGTACAAAAACCGCAAGTGTAGGTACTGAAACAAAGCCAGTCTCACCTGTACAACCACACCCCTTCCAGTGATTTCAAACAGGCCTTTCATGAAAATAACAACTAATTAAAATACAGCCGGCACAATCAATCCAGGTCCCAATTGGCCTGCCGCATGAGAGCCACATTGTGATTGGTCGAATACATCACTTTCTGAGTTTAATTTTTTCAAGAAGAGCTTTCAAAAGAGAACAGAGAACAGAGAATTAAAATCCGTAAAGCTGTCCTCCTGTGTAGCTAACAATGCCAGCGTGTGGGGTTCAGCTCTCACTGGGGCCACCCATGACAAACATGCATTATAGTGTAAATTCTTTGGATTAAAGTGTCCCCAGCATAGCATGTGTTACGTCATGTGGTTGTATTAAGTTTTGACTTTGGTGTCTTTTGTTTTTCTACATAAAAAAGAGACTAATCTTAAAAGTTGCAAATTTAAGATTAGCGAAAGATTAAGATCAAACAGATAAACAATGCAAACCTTGACCTCGCTAGAGATAAGGATAAAGAAAACCTTTCAAAGTCAAGTCAAGTTTATTTAAAAAGAGCTTGTAACAGGTTTGATGCAAGGGGAGGATGCAATAACTGATTAAAAAATAAGGATCAGCAACACAAAAGGTGCGAGGTACAATGGGACAACTGGGCCATAGCTTTTTCCCCGCCGTCTCTCTGTGTGGGCTTAGCATCTTTATTATTTGTCCCCCTGGTGATGATGGAGACAGATTGTTGCCAAGTGATTGCTCAACCCCCTTCCACCTCCCTAATCTGCAATATGTTCAGTTTGGCATGCCTACTAATATTTGATACCTTTGGGGCACCTCAAAGACACACACACAAACACACAAATTTGCAATATGCTCCATTTGGCAGATTGCCTCATAATCAGCACCTTTTGTATTTGTCCACTTGCAAACACACAAGCACACACACACATTTTTACTGTATTTATGAGGACCTTAACTGTCTGCATTGATTACTTAACCCCTAATCTCAACCATATCCTTCTCTGCTACATTCCTATCATTACTCTGTTCCCATGCCTAATCCTAATCCTTATTCTAATCTAAACCTAAATCCTAATGTTAAACTAGTTCCTTATAGAAGGAGGGACCAGCAAAGCACAATATAATGGGTAGTATTTTACTTTATTTTTCAGGCCACATGAGGACATTTGGTCCTCCAAAGTACAGAAATACAGGAACAAATGCACACAGGCGCGCGCGTGCACACACACACACACACACACACACACACACACACACACACACACACAGAGTCTGGTGTGTATGAGAGAGCAAAGAGTCAGACAGACAGGTGTACAGTGCCATATGTTGACTTGGTGAAAAGGTCACTTCTCTTGTGGGCTCATTATAGTATCCAGGTAGATTTCAACTGAAAAGCCAAGTCCCCCTCGCTGTCACTTTATTCAGCCATTATTGATACCACATCATATCTCAGCATGTTCTGTATGTATCTGGAGGTTTTCTGCTGCATCACACCCTTTAAAATAAATAAATAAATAAAAGAGCGTTGTTGCTTTGTGACTGAAGGGAAAGGACAGAGAGGCACAAGAAGACAGTGTGTGCGAGAGAGACAATCATAGGGAGAGATTTGTGACCACATTACCACCAGCAGAGGAGGTACACATCTTAAACTGTGGGTGTTGCACACCAAGTGACAGGGTCTACAAAGTGGTCCGTCTCACCACTGAGTCAGCATATCTAAACACGCAAACACAAATCCTGCACAGTCACGGAAAAACACACACGCTTTGTCTCTGTCGTTAATGCACAGACATGCGCTTACAGTCTGGCGACGAGACACTGACTCAGTATGGACAGAATAGTCACTTGGCTGGAAAACAGATGCACAGCTGACACACACACACACACACACACACACACACACACACACACACACACACCTGTCTTCAATGCATGAGGATTTAGACTTTAAATTCAAGTGTCTGATTAACTAAACCAAATTTGTATCGTAAAACATGTTTAATTGCATGATTTGCATCTTGAGGCGGCACAATGGGAAACAAATTCATTTTTCTCCTGAGGCCGTGTGCAGCCTGGCTGAGGTGAGCGGCGTTACGCTCTGGTTTTGGTTTGGCTCTCCATCGATCAGCCAAAGAACAGCAGGATCTGAAAATAATGAGCATGTCTTGTGCTGGTTAGACAACAGACACACCATTGACAGTTTCACTGGTATTCAGTCATTCACTTTCTCAAATCAAGAATTTCATTGTGCGATACGGATTTGTGGTTCATGGACTTTTGTTATGTCATAAAAACACATCATGAAAACAATAAAAACAGGTAATTTAAAATAAAGTCAAGCACTTCGATGCAGCTTCTACCTTTTATACGCAAAGGCAGGAAGGCACAGAGTCAATATTACAAAAATTAAAAAATAAAAAAAGTCAGCTGTGCAAGCAAAGCAATTAAAAGCAAATTAAAATGCATCATTAAAAATAGTGGTGATTAATGAGAGCCAGGTTCTTTAGCTTTGAGCTTACACACTCCAGGTCATCAAAATGTATGGAAGCTGTGGGCAGCTGTGGTTGCTCATGCATGTTTTTAACGCTGTTATCTCTAAATCACCAGTTCTCATTATCATAAACAGAGCAAATGTATGTTTTTTTTTCTCCACATCACTTTCTCATCAAGGCAGAGGACTTTGGTTAAGTCACAAATTGTGACCCGACGGGCCAAGCTCTTTATTGAGAGGATGGTCATCTAATGAAATGTAAGCTGGTGGCTCAGCACACAGTTATCAGTTCTTGTGCCGCTGCATGGTGACTTTATTATCTCTGCGCACAGTTGTGGATATTTCGCTCCTGTTTTCTCAGGACCACGCCTTAATTATCTTGTTGGAGTATCTCGAGATAACAAATTGGTAGTCGAGATTATAGTTTTTGTTTCACTGTTTTTGCCTTTACGCCCGATACTGCAGAGGACTAAAGTGGAATCGACAGTGTCAGAAGGAAAGATCATGAGTGATTAACGCATCAGATTTTACTTTTAAGTCGTGGTATGATAAGCAGGAATTGCAATCACAATCATTTGCCTAATTAAGTCATGATCTGGTGAAAACATTTTTTTGGGAACTCATCATGATAAAACAAAGTTTGATGAGGAAAGAATGTGAAAAATAAAAACTGGCTGCCAACGGTTGGGTTGTCGTTTTTCAGAAGAAATTAAACATTATGCAGGATTTTTGTTTTTGTTTTTGTTTTGTTTTCCTCCAATTCACAAAGAATTTAAAGCAAGAAAGAGGAGTAAATGACCACTCCTCCCTCATGTTGGAGTTTGTGGGTAGGTAGAGGGTTGTGAAAGATTTTGGGACCAGTTACAGCCCAGCCAGGTTTGTCCTGGTTCTAAACACAACAGAGGAACTGGTTTTCAGCCAGTAGCTCCAAACCAGTTTCTCTGTGCCACTGGTTTTCAGGCCATGGCACAGTGTTACCTTCTCTGCTGGCCAGTAAAGTTAAACTTTTTTTTTTTTGTGTGTGTGTGTGTGTGTGTGTGTGTGTGTGTGTGTGTGTGTGTGTGTGTGTGTGTGTGTGTGTGTGTGTGTGTGTGTGTAATACATCCCATGCACAAGGAGACAGTCACACACAAACACACAAACACACAAATCTGAACAGGATGTGAACTGACATGAACTAATTGCTTGATGTTTGAATCTCATTTTAATTGAAACATTCATTCAAGCTGATGCGCTGAAAGGTCTGCCTTTTTTTTTTCCTGTCAGCTAGTGCCTATCCAAACACACATATACAGACACACACACACACACACACACACACACACACACACACATATAAATACACAAGTGGAGGCTGGTAGATAGGTAGACAGATAGACAGACAGATAGACAGACAGATAGATACATAGATAGATAGATAGATAGATAGATAGATAAACAAACAAGGGAGAGAGAGGATGGAGATGAATACATGATATTTTTAGAAGTAAGTAAGATCCTCAGAAGTGGGTGTAGAAAAGCAGGGTGTATTATTTAAAAAAAAAAAAAAAAAAAAAAAAAAAACAGGCATTTTTTATGTGTTTTTCATTCATTTTCATGCTAACCACTGACAAGCATGCAGTGTTCCCCCAGAATTTATTCAGTTTTTTGCATGCTGTTTTGCCTCGGTGTGCTCATTCAGACTGTCACCGCCTCCCTGCAGCCTCCCACCGCTGGTGCGCAGAACACACCTCCACAGAAAGCAGCAGAGACCGTCTCATGTCTCATGCCACGCGGTGCGGCAGAAAAATGTTACCCAGCATAATAATAATAAATGGACACCAGCCATTTAGCCTCCTCAACCCTCCCTGTCCCATCGGTGGGTTTGTAATTGCAAATGCACGCTGCGCAGTGAGGCTTTGTTCAACCCCACAGAACTGTAATTGAAATTCTAGAGTAGACCCCAAGGTTTCCAAAGATATCAAATACAGTGGGTCTTGCTGAACTAAAGAGAAATATGTATTAAATGATGCATAAGGCATCGAGATATTTTCTATTCACTGTAATGGTGCAGCCATAATACAATGGGGTCTTGGGTTTGGATATTTCACTCAATATAAATATGATGAAACGTCAATCAAGCGCTATATCAAGCAGATTTTATTTATTTATTTATTTATTCATGTATTTGACACAGCCAATGCTCCACCACAAGGTCAGAGCTCCAATATGGGTGAGGACCTCCAATATGGCTGCCAGAGGGCGCGTACTCTGTGTCACCTGAGAGCCCCTTATTAAAATGGTTTCATATTTTCTTTCTGGCAGTAATGAATAATTTTCCATTTGCTGTGTTTTGCCGCTGTCTCTGATTCATTTAACTCCTCTCATCCTGTCTCTTCTCCTCTCTGTCTTTCCCTCACTGAATATAGAGATAACTGAATATGAAATAGACATCATTATGTTTCCCAGTCTTTTACAAACACAAATCCAACACCCCTTGGCTATCCAATGAATATTTTCTCAGTGTGTTTTACACCCCCTCCGTGTACACATGCACTGGCACACACACACACACACACACACACACACACACAGAGGCACAGAAATGAATACTGCACTCAAAACCATTCACTTCCATTACAAATAGTAATCTCAGCACAGTCATCATTTTCTTACTTTCTCGATGCGTTTCGTTCTTCCATTTTTGTTTCAAGGACGTTATTTACATTTTATCCATTTTCATAGAACCAAGACTTCTCTATGAGTTTGTCTCAGCACTTTTTAAATAAAACTCTTGCCTTCGAAGAGTCAACTCCTCATTTTTGTAAGAGGCCCGATTTTTCACCAATTTTTTCCCCCCCTTTTTTGCCAAGCTTATTTTCTGGTCTGTTGTGTAATATAATTGCACAAAGGTTAGCCGATCTTTAGAGGGTGCTGTACTTTATTCAAGCTACTTTACATTACAGAGAGTTGGGGAAGTATTGACAGTACACCACAGGTAATAATTTTGCATACCAATTATTTGGAGACACCTATTTAATATTCCTGTGAGCCAAGCAGAGGTCATGGCCTCCTCTTGAACAATACTACAGGTGTTATCAGTTTGCTGGAGCTACATTTCAGACATAGATGAAAAGTTTTCAGCCTCTGTTTCCTCCTAAGCTTTGTAAGTTCAGGATAAGTTTATAAGTTCGTAAGTTGAAAAGTGCACTGCAACACTTAAGAGTGGGGGCGGTTAAGGCTAAAGTCAAGTTGGCCTTGTGTGTAAGGCACTTTAAAAACTGCGTTGTTTTATATACGGCTAAGTCAGATTTAATGGGCTATATGTGACGTATAGTATCTCTCCATAGATTTTGGTCATGTGCCAGTGATGTGACACAGCAACAATTTTGTCATCTGAACACAACAGGTAGCACCACTGACTAACAGGATGTGGACAACAAGCATGTAGTGACGGGATGTGGCTCCCAAAGCCAAAATGAGGGTTTTGGACCATGCCTCTTGTTTTGTCAGCCGGATCATTGTCCATATCCTAAAACACCAAACCTCTGTGCGTCACCCATATAATCACTGAAACATCGACTCTCTGAAATGAATTTGCTAAAGTTTCCAATGTTTTTGCAACTATGAAGCCATTGCAAACCATCATATGATTCAGAAACCACCTGCAGTGGGTCAAAAACAGCTAACTGTGCTGTTCACTGTGGTTGTGCTTGATTTGGCAGCTAGTTTGGTCAGTTTGGTCTGTTTGGTCGGCTTTCAAGTTTTTATGGGCATGTGGCAGCAGTAAACCACTGAAATAAAGTTTAAACTGTCAGCCTGTTTACAAATCACACGTTAGTGGGTCCCATGTGTCAAATAAACAATATTTTAACAAACCATATTCTAAATCAATGAGTTTTATTGACAAACTTTTTAGATGGAAATCAAAAGTCGGTATGGCACTTTCATGTTAGGTAATACTTTTCAAAATAAAATTATATCTAACCCCACCCACCTGGCATGCCACCAGAGCATTTCGTGAACAAATAATTAAAGTTAATTCAGTCACAACCAATCCCAGTGACTCTCACATGTGCAGCAGGTTAATCAGGGCCTGTAATTAGTTGTTACCCCCGTTTTACCAGGTAAATCGATGATGTACCTGCAGGTTCTGTTTAAAATCACTGGAATGAGTGTGGTTCCACCTGCCGCATAGGTGAGACTCATTTTGTTTGAAGTTGTTATTGGTGGAGATAACTGTAACATCACTTTTCTGAGATGAGCTGCTTCAGAGGGGTTTGAAAATTATGAGTCATGAGATCACTGAAGGGGGACTTTAACTAAATTATTCATACAAATTTTAGCTCAAAAATGATTTGCCTAATCTTTGTCTAATTCATAAAGATGATGCCACCCACAATTATTGTGAACTTTGAGGAAATTGTGGTCTTGGCAGTGGAAGTTGAAAAGGGATTTGATGTAGACATTTCCCAGTCACTTTGCAGTTGTAACTGCGGCAAGGCGAAAACATCACTAACAACCCACATGTGCTACAGAGACATTTGTTGCCAATAATGTGACTAACAGTCTGATTTAGCTCTCCATAACTCTCCCATTTACATGAGTGAAGAGGAATATTATTCATTCATTAAGAAAAATGTCGAAATTTGAGCTTTTTGTTTTTCTCTGTTTTTACTTTGTAGCCACAGACGTTTATGTGTTGCAGTTAGAAAATGCCATGCATTTAAGGGAGCCTCTTGCAAAGACTGTGCTTTTGGATGAGGATGCAGAGAGAGCGCTGATGGATCCTGAGTTCAGTATCGTAACACGGAGAGCTTGATGTCAGCGTCCTGCTCCTGAACCTGATGACTAACGTAGCACTTGCTGAAAGAACTGTGTGGAACATCAAGTTATAGTTTAATCCAGCCACCCAGACTGGATGAGTTGTGCGTTATTGGGACCACAGCCTTCAAACAATATGCAGATGGAGCGCACATACTTGTCTTCAGTTCGCTGAAGGGGTCCTTGAGAGTGTTCTTGGGGTCCCCAGAAAAATAGGGAATATTTCAATTTCATTATTATTTAACTGACTAGAAGTTATCCCAATGAGAGAATTAACAAGAAAGACTATTCTGCTCATAGGAGTCACACTCTGACAATCTGAAGTGGAGGCTCTTGTGGAATAGCTAAATCTGGGGGGATTCCTGAGACGACATCTTATCAAAATCCACAGCCTGATCTGTATCAATTTGGGGGTGCTTGACTTCAAAAAGGTTGAGAACCACTGGTCTAGAGTTTTGCACAATTTTGTGATTCGCATCACGGTTTATTTATTTATTTATTTATTTATTTTTTTTGACATGAAGAAAGGGCAGATTACATGTTGTACATCTTAAGGCGTGAAACAGTGTTTAAGCCATCTAAAGCGACCCATTGTCACGGCATGTGTCAGCACATGACAGTACCAGCACACTTTCAAGACACTTGAAATTCTTAAGACATTCCTTAAGATTTTTAGCTGGCCGTCACCGATGGCATCTCAAACATTTTAAGAGATTCATGTCATGAATCTCTTATCTCAAACATCTTAATACCTGCTGCTGCCTGGATGTGAAACTCATTGGGCTGTGAAAGCTTAAACACTGAAAAAAATAATCAAGTCTATCTACCTTTCATTATCAGTGGAGCAGCTGAGCAACGTATCGATCACTGACTTAACAGATTAGAGCCTCGGCTGGCTCATCTCTACCTTTAGGAACGCATCATTATCAGCAGTATAAGCGGAGCTGTCGGGGATAATATGAATAACAAATTTGGATTCATAGATTGCTTGTATTTACCCTTCATTTTTATTGGACTTTGAAAATGACTCCTAAAAATATTCCAAGATGGGGTTATGTTTTTATATCTCTCTCTCTCTGCGATTTGAAGCTGCAGTGTGGTCAATTCATGCAGTTCATGTGCTAATGTGCTCAATTATTATTATTATTATTATTATTATTATTATTATTATTTTGATACCATGGGGAAAAAATCTGCCTCGTGAATTGACTGAACAGGATGTGAACTGAAGCAGAGACTTACGTGATCTGTAATAATTGTTTGATGTTTGAACCTCATTTCCAATTAAAGCATTCACTCAAGCTAGTGTGCAGAAAGGTCTGCTAACATTAATTTTTTTTTCCTGTCAGCTAGTGCCTATCCAAAACACACACACACACACACACACACACACACACACACACACACACAGAAGCAGCAGCAGATCAGAGCACTGCATGATGGGAGATAAAATATTCAGAGACAGTTTTAGCTGAAGAGGCACATTCTACAGTTCACTTCACCTCCACACACACACACACACACACACACACATACACACACACACACACACACACACACACACACACACAGGTATGCAGATAGACACACAGCCACACATCCCCAGCAGATCAGAACACTTCATCTAGAGTTTATACCTGCACATATTCATATTCGACAGCTTACCTCGCCTAAAGCCCCAATCCTCAGCGCTCCATTCCAGAGATCTCAGTTTGTGCTTCTTGAAAATGTTCAGAAACACATTAGCATGCCTCTTCCAGCCAGCAGCACAGCCACATGGATTCCTAGAGGTCTGCACTCATGCTGGAACTCGATGTTTAAAGTGTAATCTTTAGGATCCTCATTTGTTTGTTTGTTTTTTCGTCCCCATCTTTGCTGATGAGCACTCTTTGCTCAATCAGTCAATCAGCCAATCAAAAACAGCGTGGGCAGGACAGTGATGCCGTTTTCCTTGGATTTTATGTTGTTTTTCTGTAGGTGGCGCTCTTTTCTTTGTGTTTTAAGCCATGGTGGTTATCACTGCTCTTGCTAACTAGCCAGTTTTTTTTTTTTTTTTTTATCCTCCCTTCTTCCTTCAGAGAATTTTTTTTCCAGGAAAAACGAACCAGACACCTGGTGTTTAGCAAATGCAAATGCTTTGATAAACTGACTAAATGTTGAATCCCTATTGTATTAGGAGTCAGTGACAGAACAGCAAAACACACTCATTTATACAAAATTTTATGTAGATTATAAACACGTGCAGATATTATGATTTCCAATCAGCCATGCTTTGATCCAGGAACGACTTTCTGACTTATATTTTGAGTAAACATGGAAAATATGAGGATCGAAACAGAAACATCTCTCCAATCAGCAGGCACTGCAGTATAACCCGCTTGAATGGAGCTAAAAAAACAACATCATCCTACAAAACCCACAGCACTTTGTCAGCCCAGTCATCAGACCTGAAGTCTGATCCAGCTCAAAAGCAAAATCAGCAAAGAAGCCTCAACCTAATCAAATGCCTCTCCATCAAACCCACTTACTGAGCCAGATCAATCATGACCTGATTGAAAACAAGCTGTTTGTTAGCTCTCGTAGCATGGCACAACAGGGCATAAGAGCGTCAAAATTAAATGTGGTGGATGAAGATGATGACAGAGATAGGTAATTTAATTGAAGAGCAATATTGCAGGCAGCATTTTATCCATTTTCTATTTAGATGATGGATGAAAGGGGCACATAGAGGAGCAAAAAATGACATTCAGGAAATTATGAGAGAGGGCAAAAGTTCATGCCTTTGTCCATACAAATTAATTTTCGTCTCGCACAGTAATTGTCTGTCAATTGTCTGTGTCTGGTCAACGCGACTCCTATTGAAAAGTGAGTAAGGACCTTTAAACTGAACTGATTTTCCTTTAAATTTCCCCTGAAGAAGCTACAAAGTGTGTTTCAAGATGTATTCTGTAAAGTAGCTTTAAAGTTAGAAAATACATTTTCCCATATTATAGGACATCATCACATACATATTCTGTATTTCCATGTAATTCAGCAGCACATATTTGGTACCTTTGGAAACACTGGGATCTCCACTGGAATGTAAAATAATGTTCTGTTGGTTGGAACAAAATGCGACTGCGCAGAAATCACAAACACACCAATGGAGGTGGCAAGGTCACAGAGGTGAAGGAATTTGCGCTTATGGCAGTTTATTGTTGGCAAAGACAACATGCAACTAACGTGGAGGCATCCGGTGTTAAAAGCCTCCAGCTGAGCAGCAGTGCTGCTTACGCATACTTGCACACACATTTACATAGGTGCTTGGGCATATACATACATGCATGATTGCTCACACACACACACACGCACACATACACACACACACACACACACACACACACACACACACACACACACACACACACACACACACACACATACACACACATATTACTTGAGTACTTTAAGCTACTTTACTTGGTGTCAGAGTTATAATGCATCACCATGATATGTTAAGAGAAGAGAAAATGACACTACAGTCCCTAAATTAGTGGTGTGTGTCCTTACTTTGAATATTTAATACACTGTTCTTATATATGGCACCTCTGTATTTAGCTGTAGTCTCACAGGGGTGTGTGTGTGTGTGTGTGTGTGTGTGTGTGTCTGTGTGTGTGTGTGTGTGTGTGTGTGCGTGTGTGTGTGTGTGTGTGAGTTTGTGCACTGTAGGACAGGATAAGATTGGAGAGGATCAGTCATCACAATCTATTTTTATCTTTTTCAGCCTGTAAAAATTACCAGCTGACTTTGTCTCCCACATGCATCAGGGCTTTGGGACTGAGTGAAACTAATTGATAATATATGGGACAGATGTCAAAAATCCAGTCAAATTTTTCCTTTTCCTGCAAGGTTGGATATAAATAGAGAATTGTAAAATTTTAGCTTTGAAGGAGGAAAATAAGAAAGCAAGAAAGAAAGTAAGCAAGAAAGAAAGAAAGAAAGAAAGAAAGAAAGAAAATGTAGCTTTGAAAGACAGCTGCAGTTTGTCTCAGACTTGATCTACTTGGGAAAAGAGGTTGAGAGGGAACGATTGGGAAGGTGGGACACACACAGACACACACACACACACACACACACACAAATATGAACATACAGCCAAAGCTGTCCAGATCCACACATCCAAAACTGAACATCTGACAAGCTCCCTAAACTCTTTTTATATAAACTCTTTTTTATTGAATTTGGAAAGTAAAACCCTGCCAGCTCAGCACAGGTAAGCCCAAAGTGGCATGGGAAAATACACAAGAACAAAAATAAAGGCTTTCCTTGATTTCCCAGAAGTCCTAAGTGAAGATGACAGTGACATGATGCTGTAGGAAATGAAGGCGTTTCCTCAGAACAGTCACTCTGACTTCCACCACACAGACTGACAGACACACGGACAGGACCATCTGCTGTCCGTCCGTCTGGCCTTCTGACAAACTGGAGCTGGGCTGTTTTTTTTGTGACAGGATACAGGATGTTGTGAGGAGCCACAAAAGAATCAGGTCATTTGTCTAGCTATTTGATTGACTGCTGACCTTTGACCTACTTGAAGGACCAAATCACGCAGCATGTGATGGGATGACTGGCAGCAAAATCACTTCTGTAAGTTCAGTAGCTACATCTGTCACATCCTAACTATCAAAACCATATTTTGTGCTGGTTTGTGTTGTATTTAGCTGATGTGCTGAATGGCTGACATACGTTTTTCTGTTTGTTTATGTATTTGTTTGCCTTGTGTCTTATTGTTACCATGCTATGCAGTCAGTGTGTGGATGCCAGTGAATAGGTTCAGTGCTGAGAGGCCGTGGGTGCTGTCCGTGGTGCTGAAAAGTTTAGCATCAGTTTTTCTCACCCACCTTTGTCAATAGGAGTTGTTTTTGCTCTGAAAATGTTGGGTAGCTTAACTTCAATAATTTGACCCCTTAATAACTATAAGCCAGGGCCTGTGAGCTATTCTTGCACCTGCTTCCACCACTCAGCATTATGTAAAGTGTGAAGATACATGCGTTAGTAACTCTGCGTGGGTGCTGAGTTTCCATTCTATGGCCTGTGGATTCATCACTTATGAAAACAAAACATCACTCTGCATCATTTGTGAAGTACAATTAAGTAATGCAGCTACAGACACTGAAATTTAAATAGGCTCTTTACTCGTTACTTTTGTCTTGATATCGGACAAATGCCTATTGCCAGGATTTTCCGGTTTATGATCTCAATCAGACATATGGTTGTTATTTTTTCCGCCTGGAGATCAAGGAAAAAATATACAGGTGAGCTGTAGTTAATGTG
>NC_043989.1:24025166-24145166 GCF_902150065.1 Myripristis murdjan
GACGGAGGACAGAGGGGCTCCTGCTGTGCACATCAAGCTGTGTGTGGGGACGCAACCATTATTAATCTCCAACAACACAACAACACTCCAGTCTCCATTTGTTTAAAAAAAAAAAAATGTTTCAAGGTGTACTGAAGCCTGTAGTATGTGTGGTGTGTGTGTGTGTGTGTGTGTGTGTGTGTGTGTCTAACTATAGAAATGCAGAATAACACCAGTCTGTGATGTTTTCCCACACACTCCTGCAGGTTACTTCCATACATGCTCTTTTGATCAGAGCAGAGGCTGCTTTACTGACTGCAGACCAATTAACCATATGTAGTGAAAAGACCTTTAACCCACATCTTAGCAATATATAAAAGACCACTTACTGTGGATGCAACTACTGTAAAAAAAAAAAAAAAAAAAAATAGCACTGAGATAAGAAAGCAAATGAAATGTCGATATAGATTTTCTTTTTGTCTTTTTGCTAATGGTCCTCATTTTAAAATCGATATCAACACTAACTCAAGGTTTCTTAAAATGTGCAAAAAAGCAAATGAATAAATATATAAATAACTGCAAAAAAAAGGGAAAAAAAATAGATTGGATTTGAAAAACACCACCACTAACAACAAAAATGTCTAGTTTGTCCACTTGTTACGTGGCAGAGATCTGTGTGTGAGGAGGTGGGACCGGTTTGTGAATGAGCCATGTTTTCTCAGGTCGAATTAGCCTGTGGATTTATAAGTTGCCCACTTTCCCACACGCACAAGACTCTGAAGCAATTTTACCTCTCATTTGGTGTGTCTTCTAAATGGCAACAATTTAAGACCATTTAAAGTTTGATCCATTGTTTGACAGTTTTAATCTCTTAAGAGTGTTTCCATCTGCTCTTTGTGAGCTTTGGTAAGCGACTATGAATTATGGGCGCAGCAACTCCTTAATTGTATAAAAGTTCCATAGCCTAGAGATAGAAGGAAGATAATTAGTTAAATCTCCATGGGTGGTTGAGCCGCCCCTAGCCCCTACACTGAAACTAGTGTGTGTGTGCCTGAGTGTGTGTGTGTCCATGCTGTCAGTGGGACCACCTGCGGTTAGGTAGTCCCTTCACTGATTTAAATCTCCTAATTAGAGTCACTAACCACAGACAGACGCTCACACACGGGGCACGGAAGCAGAGTGACAGCAATACTAGCTGTGGCCCTAAAGTAGCTAATTGATCCAATGTGTCTATAGTACTGTATCATCTGTAAAATGACTGGCAGCAAACCTCTTTACCTTTATTTACTGTACCGCTATCTGTTCTGCTGGTGTAATAATGCGAAAGTTTGATCTCATCTCATTTTCTTTCCCTTGACATCATTGTTTTCTGGGCTCATTTTTCATCTGCCTGTTGAGGGATTTCAAATGGAGACAGTGAGAAAGATCTCGAGTGTCACAGCCAAATTGCTTTGCATTTCTACCCACTGCATTCACGTCTGTGGAGACAGTATGCTGGGGACTTAACAGTGTGAGTCTTAAGCATGCATCACACTGATTGCGTTACGCATTGCTGTTTGATGTACGATCATTCCAATTTGGAGAACCCACGTCGTGTTTAAGCTGTCGCGTGTGCTGGTGCAGTATTTGTAAGCTGGAGTATTTTGAGGCTGAATTGGGTGTTCACAGCACCTTTCCAATAAGCGGCGTGAACATCTTCAGACATGAGCAAAATCATCAGTCAATTGGTGCCAAAATCATCTCTGTGTCTCCGGCAGACAGGTTGGTTTGTGTGCTTGCTAACACTCCAGCACACAGTGCTTTAAGTGATTGTGGGTGATCAGATTTTTCCTACAAGTGAGAAAGTGAGAACTTGTAAAAGCTCTAATGCTGGATAGTAAGTAAACTTTAATGATGTGTCTAAACCTGTCAGACTTGGTAAGGGGATTGGTAAACTAGACATATAATTAAACGAAAAGAATGCATCTGAAGTGGCAAAAGATCTCTCATCCTGCAAAACTTGCCTTGTTTACACAGGAAGTGGGCAAAGTTCTCAGACAAGTTTCTGTGTCGCCGGCTGGTAATGGACTTCACCACCAAGCTGCCTCAAAACGTCTTTTCACAAGTCATCCTGCTTAGAATAAAAGTTAAACTTTGTGAGGTGGTCATGTCAGTATTTGGAGAGACATGTATTTATGATGATAAACCAACATTAACATCCAGCTATAATGATAAAGCTATGTTGCTGGGGTGTTTTGCCTAATTCCATGCTGCACTGTTGATGCTGAATAGAGACGGCAACTCTTGCTCCACTCATCCAGTGATGATTATGTGCACTGATTCAAACGTGTATTTAGATAGGAAGTACTTTTCACTCAGAAAATCCTGTTTAAATGCTTTATTTTGTTGCATTTAATTCCATTTCATTTATATATTTACTAAGGACAACCCACATTAATCAACATCTCTGTGTATGTGCCAGTGTTAGCCAGCTGGCTAATTTAGTGCAGACCTTTGGTGAGATGTTTTGAAACCTATAAAGTCATTGAGTCATGTAAGTTATTAAGAAAGGCTTGCAAAACTTTGAAGATGCACACTTGATGTTAGTGTTGATATAGTTTGGAAATGGATGCAAGTAAATGGCCTTTATCATTGGCAAAAAAGAAAAAAAAAGTCTCATAACATCATGCATAAGACCTCCTAAAAAGAAGAAAATGTATGCTAGAAAGTTGGATTAATATTCACATTAAAACAAATCTGCTGCTGAAACTCTTGAGCTTTAATCAAACCATGTCCAAAACCGGCTCGAAGGGGCTTTCCAAGACATTGCCACAGCACCAGAAAGTGTGGATTTGGAGTTTCAGGGAACTGAAGAGGCCTTTAAAAACACCGTGAAGTGCACAAGTGTGCCAAGCCTCAGCCTGTTAGAGTTCCTCACCGGGTGTTTATCACATCCAGAGAAATCAAGTGATATTCTTCTTGCTGCTGCAACCTCAGCCTCCTCTTGTCTCCTCAGAGCCCTTCATTGTTAATTTATTCCTTTAATCATTCAAATCTATGTGAGGAGTTTAGGGAGGGAGAGCTTGTTTCCTCCATCAGGGTGTCCCTCCAGTGTGGCACTGCTTTGGAGCAGATGGTCTCTGTGATAATGATCTATGGGTGTGTGTGTGTGTGTGTGTGTGTGTGTGTGTGTGTGTGTGTGTGTGTGTGTGTGTGTGGGAATGAGTAAGTGAGAGAGAGAGAGAGAGAAAAAATGTCTGTGTGTGGCTTAGTGTCTCCTCCACTTCAACAGAGTAGCACCAGGGTCACATTAAAGCCCATCGATCTCTCTCTCTCTCTCTCTCTCTCACACACACACACACACACACACACACACACACACACACAGGCGGAGCACAACACAATTCCACATGCTTAACGTGGTGCCTTTTACCCTCCGGCTCTGGCTCTTTCCACAGAAATGCTGTTGCGTCAGAAACATGTTGATTTTACATAATGCTGGATTATCATAAAAACATAACCGTAAAGCCAGACTTACATCATGTCTGCTGTGAGCCAGGTGCCTCTTTCTTAGAGGCTTTTTAGCAATCCAGTGATTCATTTTTCACTTTTTAAAGATGTGGAAGTTTAAGTCTGCATGAAATGATCTCACATGACTTCTACTTCTCTTCCGTATCTTAAACAGTTACAGGGGGTGGAAATTCAAATTTCAGTGAATATGTTTGACTGAAATTTGAATTGACTGAAATTTGACTGAAATACATTTGACGATGTTTAAAGATTTCACAAATCTTTAAAAATCCTCTCATCCACCTGTCCCTCCAAACGAAAATGTGTTTCCTCCCCAAATTGACATCCTGTTGATTTAGGGTTTGATTTGTCCTCGTGGTTTACACATGTAAGTGATCCATCCCCGCATTTTGTCCCACCCAAACATTTCCAACAGGAAACACGTCAAATCAAGTAAGTGGATGCTCAGTGAACACACACACACACACACAAATTCACCCACCCACACAAGTACATGATGAAGGTTCATACACCACCCCATTTTGTCATTCAAATTCATTTTTGCATTTGTTTAGATCTGTAAATAGAGAAGGGGTTTAAAAGAAAAGCCTTCAACAGAATGGTGATGTTTGTTTCTCCACACTTTCTAAATACGGGCTTAGACCTGTTATCATGAGATGGAAAAAGCCACTACATAATGAAACAGTGGCGACTGTTAAAACAAATGGTGTGATGTCTCACCGTTCTTTCTGTATCACTCTGCTCGCAAGGGCTGTCCAGCATCAACAGCTATATGTATTCTGGCTGTAAAACCCCTTGGTTGTGTTACATAACTCACAAGGAAGTAGTTGGCCTTAGTGTTGGTGACTATGGGTCCTATTTTACACCCGGCACAAAGTGGCGCCAAATGTGACGCAAGTGTCTTTGCTAGTGTCCAACTGGCACAGTTGTCTTTTTTCACTCCAGCGCCCATGTTGTGTAAACAGCAAAGTCACTTGTGTCCATCTGAGCGTCCATGGGCATGTTGGTGTTAAAATGAGGTGTGGTCAGGAGCATTGTTGGTGCATTGCTATGTTGGGGCAGGTGAAAGTGCTTAACCTACAAAAACCAGGTCTGAAGTCCGAGGTGCAGCTTTCACTCTTATTTTAAGGTCATTATCATAGTAATGCACTCCTGCATGGGCGGGCGCCAACACATCCACTCGGCTTGTTCCACACACAGGGACGCCCGCTTCGCCTCAGGGAGCTTTAGATGAAATCCTGCTGTTGCTGGAGATGATCTGCTCGTGTGCTTTCACTTTGTGCACGAGCAGATCTGTTTCCTCTGCAGAGAAGCCTTCCCTCTTACCTGGAAAATCCACCATTGCAAAAGCAACCTTCCAAGGTGTAAGTGTACATGGCTTTTAAAGGGAATGGGAGATTCAATCATGCGTCTTGTACAATGACCCTTTTCCACCATTAAAATAGCACAAGTGCACATGGACACACCCTCAGTGTACTTGCACCTCCTCAGACTGTATGAAGTACTTAAAGGACCAGTCATTTTGAATTTTCGCCCATTTAATACAATTTACCCACATTTTACACTGCAGCAAAGCATTTTGCAAATCATGCATTGCTACCAAAGATTTCACAATATATACATTCATTCCCTAACCGCTGCTGCACATGCACAAGCCCACATAACACACACTCACACTTCTTGAACGTGTTAGCTTTCAGAGGAGTGTGCTCCCTATCCATTTAGGGGGCATGAATGATGCACACACACTCTCAAAGGAAGACATTCTCATACACACACAAACTCACACACATGCAATGAGGAGTAACAGAGCTCCACACGCTGAGAAATACACATGAACGCACTCGGACACAGACACACACATACACACATGAACAGTGTACATATAGCAGTGGTGACAGTATGCTCACTAGCTATGCTGAGTGCAAAATTGTTGGTAAAATCTTAAATAGGCATAAAATTGACGAATATTATAAAGCCGCCTTCCCCACTCTCATGCCTTCAGGATTCTGCTGTCTGTCTAAAAGCACATGAAAACAAGTTAATTGGAGGAAAAAGAGTGAACGAGAGGAAAATGATGAAGATATAGCAGGGACAAGGAGTGGGTGACGCACAGAAAATATATACATATTTAAAAAACACTGAAATAAATAGGCTGTACAATTGTTAGATAAAATGCTACTTAGATAGGGAAAGTTAAAGTGGCACTGGTGGTCTTTACTTATTTTTTATTTTTTTGGTCTCCATCTTTGCAGCTGTGGTGTCTCTGCTCTGCGCTTCCCAGAGATCACCTGTCAATCAAACAGTGTGGGCGGGACTGCAACGTCTTTTTCCTTGGATTTTCTGGTGATGCAGACTGAGTTTCTAAAGGTGGCGCTCTTTTGTTAGTCTGTTTGGCCGTGGTGACTATCTCTGCTCGTGGTGACTACCCAGTTCTCCCTTTATTTTCTCCAAACAAGCTTGAAATGTAAATCACACTGATTCCTTTGCAGCAGATCATTTTTCCCAGTAAAGAGCTATATCTGGCAGCAAATGTAAAAACATCCATGACCCGAACAGGTTGATATTGGTGTTGTGTTTTTTGATACAAACTACTGAGCCAGACTTTTATTTATATGAAAATGTGGCAGACAAATGGAGAGGAAAAAAGAAAGTATTTTGAGGTTTAGGTGTCTCTTTGATGGAAGATTGAGAGGCTGCTTTGTGACGAGTCGGAGGGTCGATGGTTAAAATCTGCAGACGTTGTGGAAAAATGTTGGTGCGTGAAGTGAATGTTCTCTCCTTTAAGCTTCTCTGTCAGTGGCCACCCTGCGTCCTTACAGATGTGAAGCACGGTGGCGCTAGAAAACAAGAATGGTGCCCTGTCAACTTTTCTTGGACAAATAAAACATTTTTTTTTATAGTGAAATGAGTTCAAACAAGGGTGGGAGGCGGGACAGGCACGCAGGCAGACTAACTGATTGACTGACTGGTTGGTCTGTCGATGGAATCACTCATTCATTTATCTGTTTCATGTCGGAGCTCCACTGTAAGCGCCTCCATATTGGCAGAGCCATCAAGCCACTGTTGCCTAAAATAAGATTCAGGCTATTTCCCCCAAATAGTCATTTGCGTTGCATCAGATCAGTGAAGTTCTGCAATGATTTTTACTCAGGAAGGGCGTCCAGTGTCAGAGCAGCCAAGTTGCACAAAAAAATTTCAAATTAGAGTAGATTTTGACAGACATAAATGAGTCTTACTGTGTGTAGGCCATGACGTACAAGTATAACATAAATGTCTCTCGCTTCTCTGCTCTGCCAGACATTTCATAATTCCCCCAAAGGTCAAATCAATTTGATATCTAGCATATAGTATCTGATTATGCTCGCTGAACAGCACAAAATGTACACATTTTTCACTGTTGTTTGCAGGCACCAGAAGGCCAGCAGTGTAATTCAGAGCAAGCTGAAAGCTTTTTTTTTTTTTTTCTTTTTTTGTGGTTAAAAGACAAACAATCACATCTAAAGAGGTAATGACCAAACAGTAAGCTGAAATCCCTGGGCCATGGTGCCCTGCAGGTACATTTGAAGCCTCAGCACAAAAGGAAGAATTAGGCTAATTAAAAATAATTGCTTGTTACTAATCTCAAAGTTAAAAGTTACTTTTCCTCATCAGATACTGTTCAGTTTGAGTCAGAAACTTGGAATTTAGGACAGAATAAGCACTTGCACATTGTGTTATACTTATTCTATATGTGCCGAGCATGTGCAGTTGAAGTCGGCACAGATGTAGACCGCATGTCCAAGCTTCGTTCAAACCCACAGAGCTTTATTTTAAATTCTAGTGGACATCCCTACAGGGCATGCAGGATGTTTTTCTATTTGATGTAATGCTGCAGCCATAAAACAATGTTGTCTTGGGTTTCACTCAGTATAAGTGTGATGTATCCTCAGTGAAGCGTTGAAACCTGCAGATACAGAATATGTTTATGATGCTGTCCTGTTATATGGGGAAATGTATTTTCTAACTTTAAAGCTACTTTGGGGGAAATTTAAGTGAAAATCAGAGTTCAAGGGGTTAGATATGAAATTCACTATTTAATTTTGGACACGCTTGCCATTCAGCAGAGGGAGAAGAAGCAAAATGCAGTGACATCAGCAGCAACTACATTTTCAGACAAGAAGAGAACACATAATTAATAAATTAAAACTTACATTTTACAGTTTGGTCTTTAAGATTACTCTCTCATCCAGATTGACTCAGAGTAATAATTTGCACCTTCATGTAAATAAATATCCCCTTTCCTCCTGATGCCATATCACAGTAATTCTACCATTTCTCAGTTCATTAAACTTACTATTATTACTAACTATAATCGTTATTGATTCCCCCTTTTTCTTTTATAATTGCTATTTTCTAATTACTGCTGAACTGTGTCTCTCAAATCGGAGATGTAAACTGCAAGCTGCTATAGCAAAAAATCGGTAAAGTGTCAAAGGTCATGTTAGGTTGCTGCACTGGACAGCAAGCGGAAAAGGTCAAATTAAAGTCCTGCCTAAAATGCCGAGGTCATTTCTTTCACTGTCCAGTATAGGCCACCTAGCAGCACAAATTAACATCACGTCAGCAGAGCCACAATATGATTGTTTCTTGTGTTTTAAATGTTAACATCTTCCGTCCTCTTCCGTGTGATCGTAATGAGAGCTCCCCTCGTGTTGTCTCACTTCACCGTCCCGTGATCCCAAAATCAAGTGGAAAAGGTCACTTTTGGCTCGACACACAAACTGCGCCTGTCCCAAATGTGGAGATAAAGACCTCAGCAGAGAGACCTCTGCATCTGTGCCGAGAAATCTGCTCTGATCACCGGGTGAGGGGGGTTTATCGCAACACAGAGACTCAGGTGGGATCAAAATGTTCTTCAATCACAGAAAAGTGTTTGTATAAAACCTTCTAGTGTACACATTCATATTTGGTGATCTGTATAACATACAACAGACATTTTAATCGGAACTCTATAAGTAATGTTTAATGATTATTTAATAAAACAGCAAAGGTAGGCACTTTGACAAATTTTGAATACCTTTCGGTGTCAATATGGTGATGTCAGCAGAAGAAAGACATCATGGCCAACTTTTCTCCCACCTAACTGTGCTTTTTTGTGCATGCACACACACACACACACACACACACACACACACACACACACACACACACACACACACACACACACACTTATTATATTTTTAAATGTAAAAACTTCATAATGTGTCTGTGGGAGGAAAAGTGCATTAAATAGTTTATTCTTCAAAACTCTTATACAGCTATAAAGCTTATACTTTGCCCTCTGTGCATACACAAATGCATAAACGCACACACACACGCAGGCACGCATGCACGCACGCACACACACACACACACACACACACACACACACACACACATTGCACTGGGTGACCTAATGTACTTCTTTGTTCTGTACTGCTTTGACTGGAAATGTATCTGGAAAAGGTCAAATCTATCTTGAAACCTAAACAGCATATGCAGCTGCACTAATGTGGGCCTTTTTGATCTGCTCATCTGCTCCGTGTACAATATTTGGCAAATTCAGAACTGATTCTGTAACTCCATTACGTGCACACACAGATGCAGACGCTTGCTTTTGCTGCAACATTGTGGAATTTTATATGAGGTGTAGCTTCTTTTCAGCAGACATACACACATTACACGCCAACAAACACATGCACTATGTCTCATCTTTCATGGAGACAAACCAAAGTACTTTCAACTTTCTACCAAAGTAACCTTAAATTGATGGAGACAATAAAAAGGAGAATGAAACGGTTTAATATTTAACAAAATCCTGAATAAAGTCTGTCGTTTATTCCATGGCTGCACACACAGTCGGTCCGTCTAAATGACGGCAGAAATGGTGACATAGCAGGGATGGAGAGAGTGCAAAGGAAAGGAAAGGGTTTGGATGAGAACAGAAGAGAGGATAGGAGAGGAGGTCTGGGTGAGAAGTCGTCTCATTAATCTTAGAAGGGCGCAGCAGAAGGTTCAAAATGCAAATGAAACTATCAGTCTTGTCAGGAAGAGAGAGGCAGAGCGGGAGAGAGAGTGAGAGAATGAGATCGACAGAGCGATTGGCAGAAAGAAGGAAAAGGTGATGAGGAAGCATGAGAGATGAAACAAAAGGAAAGGATACAAAACAAAAAACGTCCTTGCAGGACTTAAAAAAAAAAAAAAAAAAAAAAAAATCCCCCATAGGCTGCGAACATGTGGTTTATTGGGTTTTTTTTTTTTTTTTAGGAGAAAAGGCGATGCTGAGAGTACGGTGTGATGTGGGACTTCATTAGCTCAGCGCAGGCTTCGTTTTATTTTCCCCACACAACATAACGCTAACAGGGCACTTGTTGCTGTGCGCTGTTAGCACAGTTAGCCTAACGTCACCTGACCATGAAGGATGAAAGGTCCCGTCTTCTCAGACGATCATCTGTTGAGGATTTTGTTTCACAAAAACAGTTCCAACTGACTTTTTTTTCACTGTTTTGCTTTTCAAAATGCAGCCGCACATTACACAGTGACTGTCGCACTGACATCGGGCTCCTGCAGTTTCTTTCTTTCTTTTTTTTTTTTTTTTGCCAGTCTATCTGACATTCAGGCTCGCTCAGCAGCCAATCACATGCAAACTACACCACTAATACACTAGTTACTAGGCAAGACCAGGAAGGGAGCTTTTGGAAACCCAGTTGGTGTTCATATTTATTTATTCATCCAAAGTAATATGAATAAAACTATAGTTTTTACATATCGATAATCCACCTGTTATTGATTTATCGATAAATGTGGATAAGTGGTCCCAGCCCTAGTTTATTTTGTTTTATTTATTTACACATATGCACTGAATAGGTCTAAAAGATAAACTAGAGAAACATGTAGTAGAATGTCCCAAAACCCTCTCAGGGGTTTAAACACAGGCATTCTCCAAAGGACCAAATAGTAATAATATACAATAAATACAATCAAACAGCACTCATAGATGCACAGCCACATCTCACATACACACAGACACTATAAAAAAGAAACACACGCTGTATCAGAATTTGTGTGATGATGCATGCCAGAGGACATGGACATTATGGACATTATTCTTCTTTTTATGCTGAGGATTTTACATGTTGCTAATGCTCAATGTTGTGCTATGTGTGTGACCAAAGTTCATGTCAACACTAATACCGCCTTTGTTAATGTTTTTTGATGTTAATAAGAAGAGTTTTTCATTGAAGGAGCATTCTTGGAAGCAGCTTGATCGTAAACACCGTTTCAAATGTTATGTATTGAACAGGTACTATCAGATTATCCCTCTTTTCTTTTTTAATGGCTGTTTTCAATTTGAAACAAAAAATTAGAGAGTAAAAAAATGTAAAATGTATCTATATCTATATCTATATAGATATATATATATCTATATATCTATATATATCTATAGATATAGATACATATATAGATAGATATAGAGATATAGATATAGATATAGATATATAGAGATATAGATTAGAGTTCTCATATTCTGCCCGAAACCGACCCGACCCGACCCGACCCGACATTTTTGGGTCGGGTCGGGCCTAACATTTACGTGAATTGGGCGGGTCGGGTCGGGCTTCGGGTTCTGTGGGGGATTTTTTTTTTTTTTTTTTTTAAATAAAAAAATAGAATTATGTGTTGTGTTATTGATTATGACATTTCATTTTTATGTGACTGGTGGAGAGAGTGAGAGACTGGATTGGATTTGGAGGCTAAACTTTCAGTGACAGACAGACAACAAGCTGTGCGAGCGCAGCGCAAACAAGTGAGAGAGAGTTGCAGCAGTATCCCGCTGTGCTGGCAGACTCGGCAGCAAGGACAGTTTTTGCTATAGGCAGTGCAACTGCCCAGGGCGCAATCTACTTGGGGGCGCACGAGAAAAAAAAAAAAATCTCCAGTTTTCTAGACTACCGTATTGACCCGCACATGCCGCGGCACCATCAGTAGGCATCAGGCGGGCCAGCCGCCGCACCGTCCGATACCGCGCCCACCCGTCAGGTCTGCCGGATCTGACAGGTGAGCTGCCTGATGCTGGCTGGTGCCTGATACTGACTGATGGTGCCCCGGTGCCGCGGCCGACCGGCTCTGCTAAATAATGGCGAATTTGGCGATTTTTTTTTTTTTTCGGGCTTTATCGGGCTGTCGGGCCTAAAGTTCGGCTAATTAGTCGGGTCGGGTCGGGCCTCGGGCTGGCCCAGTCGGGGTCGGGTCGGGTCTTAATTTTCAGGCCCGATGAGAACTCTAATATAGATATACAGTAGCGGTTTTAGGCACGGGCGAAGCGGGCAGCCGCCCGGGGCGGCATATATTCATGTCACGTGGGGGGCGGCATGAGAGAAAAAAAAAAAAAAAAAAAAAAAAAAAAAAAATCATCCTTGCTGCAAAGCAGTTTTCTATTACCGTATTCATCTGAATATAAGACAATATTTTTTCCATTGAAAATGCCCTGAAAAAACGCCCTCGTCTAATATTGGGGTCTAAGCAAATACACATGTATTGTGCTTGCATATAAACCAGCAGGTAGGCTCGCCTGATGCCGCGATTACCGGCGAATGGCCGCATTGCGCCGTCAATAATCAACCATGTTGTCTGTGTCACTGTCCGTTGTGCTGCTGCAGCCGCGTATGAACAAAAGTTGATTTATAATGAGAGGATGGCAGTATGTGTGCGCCGCTCACCTGTCAGATCCGGCAGACCTGACCGGGTGGGCGCAGCACCTGTAGGCATCAAGCCGGTGCCGCGACCGGCCCGCCTGATGCTGACCGGTGGCTTTTTTTTTATGGAAACAAGATTTTGTCCATATAAAAAGTATTTTTCCAAAAAACGTATTTGTGCAGGTGTTGGCGCCCCTGCTCTGGGAGGGGCGCGTCTAGCCGCCAGAGGGGCACCGGTAGCAGCCGTTATCGCTTGGAAGTTCGCGCGCGCACGCGGGGTTAGAACGGTAGGGCGCAAGGCAGTAATTTCGCCCAGGGCGGCAACATGGGCAGAACCGCCACTGTAGATATATAGTTATATATATAGGGTAACGTTAGTTACTTAAATTTTGATTATATGTTGGGAAAATGTGGAACATGGAAAATGTGGGAAAACTGATATAAATGGGGGAAGTAATGAAAAACAAAAATAAACCAAACTACATGTTGAAATACATGTTTTGTTTTGTTTTTTGAATGAGTTTGCTTTTTTTTAATTTTTGAGATTTGAAGTTAGAAGGCAACAGAATTTCACATGTTGCGAACGTGCTGCCTCATTTCCAGCTTACTACAACCACGAGCATGCAGCGGCTACGGTTTAGTGTTAGCATCTAAAATGCTTTTGGAGCAGAGGCAATCAGACAGCGCTGCAAATACAGAGCCAACCAACAGCATCATCAGGCACACATGCAGGCAGAGGGGGGAGGAGGAGGACGGTGGAGAGCCTCGGCGCTCCAGGGGACGGCGAGGTGAAGTTCAAAGGTGCGTCAGGTGGAGGGCGCGCAGGAGTGTGTCCGGCCCGCTGGTCTGCAGGGACACAGACAAACAGCATGAAGTCCACAGATCAGCTGAGGCAACAGCCCTGCCTGCCTCTGTGCTTCCAGGCTGGAAGCAACAGTTGGTGTTTGATAGGAGATTAGTAGCCCAACTCCACAGCCTCTGTTGGCCCGAACACACACCTACATGTTTGCATTCTGCGTCAGTCTCTTTCCTGTCTATCATCTCTCTCTCTCTGCCCTCTATTTCCCCCTCTCTGACTTTTCTGTCCATCACATTTTCCCTCTCTGGCTCTCTAGTGGCTCTTCAGGTGCTTTTATCCAATTGACATAAGTGCGGATACATTACAGCAGAGTGGCCACCTCAATTTTTCTTTTTTTTTTCTTTTTTTTTGGCAGTGTGTTTCAAGGATCCTTTGCCACCACGAAAGCACTTCACATTGACCACATGAGCTAATAAATTAATACTCGAACTTTGTCTGTGAGGCCTTTTTAGGTAAAACTAACGTCAGACATCGTGTCCTCTAAAGGTTCACTTACATTTTCAGGAATTTATTCATTATTTTGTGACATTTTTTAGTCCATTATTGATCATTTTGCCTGGCACTAGGGTCATGAAACATTTCTTACACATGGGAGAAGATGTCACCTGTCATTTATGGCAAAATATCACAAACAAAAACAAATAAATCAATAATTAGATATGAATGTATATGGAGGAAATGGCATTATTGAGAAGTTTTCTTTTTGCCATAGGTTTTTGACATTTACAAGTCTTCCACATGAAATACTGTCAGCTGTTAGTTTCACAGTAAAATTGGCAGCAAGTCTAGCTGAAGCCAGACCGCCAATGCAGCTTTAATCACTGAAACTGAACAATTTCTACTCTATTTCTCGTTTCTAGTGTGTGTGTGTGTGAGTGTGTTTGTGTGGACATGCACCAGCATGAAATTCCACCAGATCGAGCATAGGGCAGAGGCCACATTGCCTACCGTCTGTTGGTCTCATCACTTCAGCCACTAAACAGCCTTTCTGCAGCTCGGTCACCTCCCTGCAGGAAAGTAGAGCCCAGCTGCAGTCATCGCGTGCGGTCCAGTGGGAGCCAGGGTGAAGACAGCTCCCAGAATGCAGCCATTTCACCCTTCACTGGCTCCTGCGCCTAAATACTGCTGCCGAATAATCTGCATCCTCCATAACTGAATACAACGCTGCACACAAGCAAACATGCACACCAAACCATGAACCAGATAAAGCTGCAACTGACCTCCTCTGTGTCCACTGGGCTAGCCAAATACAGCTGAAGCCTCAAGCTGATTACCTGCATTTTTGTGTGTCAACAACGGGGTCTCACTGATGGACAGACTCAGCATCATTCAGTGTTCTCCACCGGCTCCTATTGGACATGTCGGCAATAATGAAAACACGAGCTATCTGTTGAGTATCCTCCTAGGAATAATGAACTCCATGTAGCTATCTCCACTACAAACAAGATTGATTAGACGGAAATGATCTCAATCACAGTTAATCAATCTCTGTCTTTCTTCCCCCCTCTCTCTCTCTCTCTCTCTCTCTCACTCTCTCTCTCTCTCTCTCTCAGCTCTCCAGACCACTCAGCCTCCCAAGGTCCTCTTCCCCCCAGAGAGACAAGACACAGTGATAGAGGTCACACCTGGTAAGGATCAACCGCCCTTCTCATTTTCATATGAAGTTAAATATACAAGCTAAAGTGGCGCTCCTCGTCGTGCTCATTATTCTTGATCGTTCATATCCGTCTTTGGTGCTAAGCGCTGCTTGCTGTGTGGTTGTGATTTTTTTTCCTCAGACTTTTGTGTTGATGGTGTTTGAGTTTCTGTAGATGGCGCTCTTTTCTTGGTCCGTTCGGCCACAGTGGGTGTGACTGCTCAAGCGCACTGCCCAGGTTTGGTTATTACAAAACACACCGTGGTACCCTTTAGAACAGCAGAGGTAAAGCTTTCACTATCACTATCATGCTGTAGCAGTAGGACTGTTCCCTGCAGGCATTTCAATGTGAAAGCAGGTAAACACATTTGGCACTAATGACATTAATTAACGCTCCATTTCACTCAGGTCTGTCAGAACCAGAATCCTGGGTCTGTTCATGTTGGCTCACTGGACAGACTCTGTTATACTTCCTGTGTTTACCTGCTATTACATGGCAAAATGGCTACTGTGAAAAAAGGTCTGAAGATCCGGAGCAGCAGCTCTTGAAGTGGTAGGGATTCAGCGTGTTGCTCACAGTCTCCGGAGCAGGCAGGAAGCCTGGGTGGGTCACACATTTCAAACACAATATCTCTTTAACCGCTAAGTCACCCTGCCACCCCCATATTCTGTCTGTCTGCGCTCCACTCGTTTCTGTCCTCTGTTTTTCTTGTATTATCTCATCTCTCCAGCACTTAACGGTAGCTTACTAGCAGATATGAATTATATTAAATCCCATTTACTTTGTGTCGAAATTTTTGCAGAGCCTGCACAGAACTTGTGGTGACGCCACTTTGCTGCCTGCTGATGGGAGTTAACAGATAGTCAAAACCAGGACTCTTGGGATTTTAGTTTCTTCACTTTAAAATGTCTTCATTTTCACATCTATATCAACCCCAAAAATGTCTTGTTAGCATTATTAGCACAAGCTTGAACTCTTAAGGAACCATGGCTATCAATAAAGGTGAACGAGTGGGTGTGTGTGGGTTCACTGAAGGTCACAAGCTAATTTCCCAGAGTGCAACAGAGGTCTGGTGAAGAAATGAACAGTCTAAAATTAAGAATCTAAAGGGAACTCGTTAAGCCTATTTAGGATTTACTTGTGTAGTAAACTGTGTTGTGTTGTATTGTGGTGCAGGAGGGGTTGGCTGGTTTCCTAGCCAGCTGTGTGTGTGCGTGTGTGTGTGTGTGTGTGTGTGTGTTTCCTGCTGTTCAGTGGTCTCTCTGACAATGTTAGCGCTGTAGGTAGAAATGTGTTTGTGAAAGCGTGTGTGTGTGTGTGTGTGTGTGTGTGTGTGTTTCCATTAACTCCAGATTGATGGTGTAACAAATAGGCCCTAAGGCCTCTGTACACTGATTGCAGCAGGAACACTTTTTAATGGGCACTGCAATATCACCCCCCAACCCTTCCTATCACACACACACACACACACACACACACACACACACACACACAAACACACACACACACAAATATGCACAAATGCACACGCACACACACGCACACACAAAAAAACACACACACACACACACACACACGTATCTACAGCAGAAGCACTGTCAGAGCGACCACTGCACAGCAGGAAACACACAAGTGCACGCACAAGCTGTACACTCAGTCACACCAACACAAAAACACACACATACACACATAACAACCTCTCTCTCTCTCTCTCTCTCTCTCTCTCTCTCTTACACACACACACACACACACACAGCCAAAGTGTGACCCTGCAGTACATTTTTAATTATCATCTTGTTTTAACCTGGGGGGGATTTACATCACCAGTCAGCTCCATGTTGCTCATTTTTCTCTTTTTTTCTCCTTCTCTCCACTCTTCTACCCTTCTTTCTTTAATCTTTTCTCTCTCCCTCTTCTCTTCTCTTCTCTTCTCTTCTCTTCTCGTCTCTTCTCTTCTTTTCTTTTCTTGTCTCTTCTCTCTCCTCCTCTCTTCTTTTCTCCTCTCTTCTTCACTCTTCTTTGCTCTTCTCTTCTTTTCTCTTCTCTTCTCTTCTCTTCTCCTCTCTTCGCCCGCCCCCTCTTTCTCTTTTCTTCTCCTCCACTTTTCTCATTACTCCATAACGCTCTGGGTTATAAACACAATTCATTATGCTCATTGCTATTATGCTGAGTGGACTACAGGCAATAGATTGACAATAAAGAGCTCATAATTAAAGATGGAATCATGATAAAAGTGTACACAGTTTTCTAAAAATAAATATATAAATATAAATATATAAATATATAAATAATAATTAAAAAAAAAAAAAATAAGAGAAAAGAAATCTCCATGGAGGCAGATAGCAGCTTTGGAGCAATTGTTTGCCCTTTAAAGCACTTCAGCATCAGGAGCATGTAGGTGTGTGTACCACTATTACAGTTTTTCTTGATTGCTAAGACACATTTCTCAAAAGTTGCTCTCCTTTTCTCTAAACTGTGAACACAAAACCCAATTTTCAAGCTACATTCACAAAACCTCAGACTCCTCTTGCAAAACCAAACTTTCACCTCAAAACAGTTCAATCTGTGCTCAAAACTGAACTGTGTTGTCAAATTGTGCCCCGAGTCAATCAAAATTAAAAACACTACTGAGCAGTCACTAAACGCTACATAGAAAAATAGAAAACACAATGCTCAGGACATGAAGCTGTAGAAATAAATGTTTATTGTTCACTGTAGGCAAAATGCATGTTGCAAAACAAAAAACCTGTGCATTTAGCACTCGTACATAGTAAAAAAGTACAAAAAACAAAAATCTTGTGTATTTACACGTAGCACTTGCACAGTACAAAAACAAACAGAAATCTTGTGCATTTAGCACTTGTATACAGTAAGCCTATGTAAAAATAAAGTACAAAAATATACATGGAATAGTAGGCCTACAAACAGTTAGCCTAACCCTCTATTACAATACTACAGTACATTGGCACAGTGATGTACTGAAACATATATTTACTTACAGTACACTGTGGTACAGTATATAGTATAGTCATACAGTAATTGCTGTCAACATTTACATACTATAATGTCAATAAAGGTAATTACCTGTTCTCTTCTCTAAATCTTCGGATTATGGTGGACACAGTGAATCTACTGATGTTTGGTTGTATCCTTTGTCCGACCTCCCTCATGCTCATACCATGGACAAGAACATGGTCAATCACAGTAGCTCTGATTTCATCGGATATTACTGTTCTTTGTCTTCGCTGACCACCTCGACCTCCTCGACCACCTCGACCTCCTCGACCACCTCGACCACCTCTCACACAAACTCCTCCTCTCAGATATCTATCCATTGTAGGGCCTCACAAAGCAGTGCTCTCTGAACTGGCTTATATATGTTCCCTCACATCATTAGCCACAAGTGTGATCAATTTTGAGTTGTTGTGTTCAACCAGTGACACCAGTGCTTTACTTGTGTTTGACTTTTGCCACCTGTGCTCACAATTACGCAACGCAAGTGCATAACAGTGAGAAAATGTGTATAAACTTGTCAAAGAAGTGCAAAATGTGTTTTAGTGGCTGAGAATATGTCTGCAAGTTGTGTCTAACTATGCGAAAAGTGCTTAAGGTTGTGCCAAAAGGATGACCGATTCAATAAATGGGCTCAGAGCACTGTGAATTTGGTTCAGATAAGAAGGTTCAGTGTTTTAGCAATTGAGAAATACTGTAATATTATGTGTAGCCTTGATGTAAGACGATGAGGGAGAGAGGGGAATGAGAATAAGAACAGTAGGAAATGTGCATCTTTAAAAATGCTGTAAAATAAATATGCTATAATTTTTTTTATTATTATAATTAATACATTCTATTTTTTATTACTGTATTATTAATTTAAAAGGTATTAACTACAGTTATCAGGGATTTTAGTTTCTTTGTGCTCCATGCAAAGTTTTAGACTAATACAGAGCAGGGTTAGTGGTGCAGCATCCACTTTTCTAAAAACAAGATGACTTCATGTTCATTAACAGTTAATTTCCGGTTTCCTTAATTCTTTTTTTTTCAAATGCTGCCCATTCATAATTTCAAAACTTTCATTAGCCAGATTCCAAATCAAAGCCAAAGACAGTTTGACTGAATTAAAGAAGATCCGATGGAAACAGAGGCATCTTCAACACTTGTCGCCAGTTTTTTTCGCCAGTCATCATTTATCATTTAAATAATAAATTGCTATTTATCATGTAAGGTCAGCAACCTGTGGTCTCCAGAGGGGCAGAAATAACACAAAACGAGCTGATGAATGCAGACGGGATGGAAATGAATGTGAATTTGAAAGCAGCATTATGAAAATGCACTTGAAATGAACAGGAGCGTGACAAATTGCGAGGTGACTTGATAAATTAAAGCCGATTTGATTAAATAACTGGTAATTTCAAATTTTCCTTTCATTCATCGCCCACGCTGCCACATCGCCATTAAGGTTGTTTATCGTTTAGTATGAATAATTTTTTGTTGTTCAATTTGTGCTGTCATCCCCAAATGCCCAATATGTCCGCCAGAGGGAGAATTACATCACCTGAAAGCCGTCTGGACTGGCCATTTTGTATGTTTGTAGTTTGTGTTTTTTCCCCATGGTCCAAAATGAAATGAAAATGACTTTTTCAATGTGTTAGGTAATTTTCCATTACAGAATATCCATCTAGTTAACAATAGATTCCAAAGACCTCAGTCAATTTGGTATTTTCATATCAAAATTGCATTTCTTCTACCTCCTGGAAAACAACACATTTTTAGTGATGACGTCATGCTGCACCAGTAGGTGTAAACAAGACTTCAACCAATCAGGGATGATGTGGTGTCAAGTTCAAACCAGACATAATCCACACATCGGATAGCCTACTGGACTGACATTACCAATCCACATACCGATACATAATAGACACTCACACACAATGCCACCTGTAGTATTTCTAAAATATTGTGCTGATGACAGTATAGCGCCGCTTCTGCAGTCAAACCAGAAAATTCTGTTGTAGTGGTCGTTCTACTACAAGTAGATGATAATTAATTGCTGTGCACTTGATTTGTTCAAGTTTTTCAAAATATTAAAGGAGTTGCCAATAGCAATTTGCACTCCCACACCTGTTTGTAGGTGAATCCTACTTATTAAGCTACAGGTCAAATAAATTGCTGTGGAATGCATTTGAATTGAATGCATTGCAATTTTGAAATTATTTTTGCTCTTTTAATAAATTGTTTTGTGTGGTATACTACAGCATCATGTAACACTGCACACAATGCCAACAACAGCAATAATAACAGGCTGATAATATTCAAAGAGTTATTGGATTAGTTTTTGGTACTGATACCCAAAGCCCACGTATCGGAATCAGATCAGAATTTTACTGAAAAACAAAAACTGATTAGTGTGTTTTTGACCAGTCAAGCCCCTGCCATCAAATAAACCTGCCACTGGCCACTGATTGATTTGTACTTTTGACAGATGCCTGTCTGTGTTAATATCCTGTTAATATCCCATATCCTGTTTCAACGGGAAATGCATCAAATTAAGCAGCGATAGGCTCTCAAAACAGTGATGTCATTGTGACTTTAGCTGGTCTGAAAGGCGTTCAAGTGAATTGTTGATTAGACTCAATCAACAACAAACAAACAAACACAAAACACACCAAATGATCACGTAATTTATCAGCTAATCAAGATGAAGAGACCATGTTGTCAATAAATTTTGTGCTTATTCAATGTTTTTTTTCTCACTTGAGTCTAAAAGGTCCTCACTTGAATGCAGTTTTCAAGTGTACCTTTAAAAACTGGTGAAAAAGTCTTGCATTGGGCTTCCTGAAACCTGCAGATTTCTTGAACAAGGAACATCCATCCATCATTTTCACCAAATTCTTGGTAATTACAGGTAGCTCGCCCTCTCTTCCTCTGTCCAACCAAATGAAACACATCCCATCCTTAATACCTGCCTCCATCCATCCATCCCTCTATTTCCTTCCCTTCCACTCTCTCTATCACTTGAACCTCGGCCAATTACAGGCAAATGTGTGGATGTGAGTGTAACACCCCCTGATTCCTGATTCCCACTCAGACCATGCAAAAGACCCCTGCTAGTACACCTAGATTTACTAACTGCACTCTCTCTCTCTCTCTCTCTCTCTCTCTCTCTCTGTGTGTGTGTGTGTGTGTGTGCATGATTTCTACCTGGCAGGTGTTAACTATGAGACCTCAGCTGTCAAAGTTTATTTGCCAACGACATGCTAAGCACTCTGGGACATTAAATAGCCTTCATGCAAATCACCTACACACACAAATATGCACACATCTGCAAATACGCATTAAGATACACAATATGAGATACACACATATACACAAACACACAAACATACAGTGTTTGTACACACACCCTTATATACAAACCCAATCACAGGTATAAACAACACAATGCTCACCAATACGTTTCTGTCACTATCTCTAGTTCAATTTCAGTTTTCAATTTAAATAGCTTTATTGGCATGACAAGGCAGTGCTTATATTGCCTAAGCAAATAGCAGTGATAGTGACAATAATATTAGTAAAAATAAAAATAAATAAACAACAATCTCTAGTTCTCTCTCTCTACCTCACCTCTCTACCACACGCGCGCATGCGCGCGCACACACACACACACACACACACACACACACACACACACACACACACACACACACACACCACACACAGCTATTGCCGGTGTGAGGTTAGATGTGACAGGAGAGAAAAGATAAGGAGGAAAGCTTTCCACTTTTCTCCTTTCTCTTCCTTTGTCTTTTCTTGTCCTTCCATATCTGTCTTATGCTATCTCTCTATTGTGTTCACCCCCCACCTGCCACCCCCCTCTCTCACTAGTCCCACCAGACCAGGAGACGGCTTTTGATACAACTGATCACAGTTATTTGTTTTCTGTTTTTCATCAGGCTTTTGATGTTGGGGGGTTACAGCATAGGTGGGCTTGTTGTACAGTGATGCAAACTGTATGGTGAAGGTGGCCGGCAGGTGGACTGAAGAGACCAAAAGAAATTCAAAGGGGAAAAAGACAAGGTTGTCCCCTCTCTGGTCAGATCTACAGTTTGGCCACAGAATCATTAGTATGCCAAATTAGGAATAAACTCAAATCTTTCTATCAGTTTTGATAGGACTCTGATAACAATGTCTGCTTATGCAGATGATGTAAACACTTTCATTGCTGATCACACTGGTGTTTGTGCTTTAGAAGGTTGTCTTGGTTTATATCAAAGAACCACAGAGTAAAAGCAGAATGTCCGCTCTTCCATCAGGGTTGCAACAGAGAGGGAATGGGATGATGGTTTTAGGAGTGTATTTAGAAAATCAGTACTACTTTGTCTAAATGGCAATGGCTGCTGTAGCTCTGGATTCAAATAGCAGCACTCTATCTTCCAGTAGAAGAGGGAGGACAAGGACTGTTGGATATTCATTCAAATATTATGTCAAATTGCCCATAGGCTCTTCTGCCAATGTAGTTTAAGGTGGCAAGAGACGGCTGAGCTGCTTCTTCATATAATAGGCCGTTTAGGGCCCAGTAAGCAGCTGTTCCTGGTCAGACTAAATGAGTTGGACCTCACCAGTCTGATTGCTTTCGACAGATCAGTTCTGAAGTTGTGGCAGAGTTTGAAAAATACCACAGATCCTGATGTGTCACCTGGCATATGGCCTCTGGAAGAGCCATTAGTTTCATGAAATCACAGATACTGTCCTCCTCCAGTTTTTGCCTTGCTCTGTGTAGAGCTGGATGTGTTAAAGCTGCACAGACATTTGTTACAATATTCTAAAGGATCTCTTGACACTTTGGCACAGAAGATGGACATTAAGTCAACCAGGATCCTGAACAGACTGGTGAAGGAGGTCTATGCATCCCTGCCAAAGTCCATGAAAGTTTATGCTGAAAACTGTATTCATTCTAAATGATGGATGTCAATGTAGTTTTCTTTGTCTAAATGTTTCTGCTGCTGCAGAGGAGTGGCAGGAACAGGTGATAGGCTATTAACCTTTGTAACGCCAAAGCTTTGAAAGCTTCAGACTTTGGAGAAGAAAGAAGCATATTGGCTCTGTCTGAAAGTGTGGAACCTAAGATCCTTGGTGGGGGTGAAAGTGTCAAAGTCGACTGCTGCTTTTGGACAAACTAAGACCCAAAAGGTAGTTGGAGGTCTTTGCATGAGTGGGCAGCTGAACTCCAGTGGAGGATAATACATGGAGCAATAGCCATGACACCTAACAGATCTGGATTCCCATCATGTGGTGGTCTGTCTGTTCTGCTCACAGGAGGAATCATTGGCACGTTTATTTATTTATTCACTGGGTAACCGGGGTTAGTTGGTCTGCTGTGGGTTTTAGAGTCATGGTGTCCAGGTTTAGGGGAACATTTTTCTCTAGATTTATGTATTTGTCGTCCTAAATACCTGGTGAGGAAGAGGCACGTGTGTATTCTGCTGAACTTTGTGTTTGCTAAGCCTGCTATCCGAATGTGTAGGAAGAACAAAGCTAAGGCTGCAGGATGTACAGATGGTGTTGAGGTCATGAGGGGACTGGTCGCTGCTCATCTGAAGGTTGAACAGTGGAGGGAGTTTTGTGCTCTGTCAAAGAGACAGAAGAACTGTCACTTTCTTTTTGATCTGTAAAATGGTTGTTTTAAGCCTATTGTGTGTCTCATTGTGGCTGTATGTTTTTTCTATACTCTATGCACACTCTCTTGTTTTGAGGGATCTTTCATGGTTTAGTAAAGTTGTTTTTAAAGTCAAACGTCTCTCTCTCTCTTTCTTTTTCACTCTCTCTCTCTCTCTCTCGCCCACTCTCCCTCCATCTCTCTGTCTGTCTCTCTTTCACCGTTTATAACCTCTGACTGTCCCTTTGTCTTTTTCTCTTAACTCCCTCATCTTTTCAGGATTTTTAAACAGCGACACATCATGTCAGGGTTCGTTTCAGGCTGTCAGAGAGGTGGGAGGGTCGGCAAATGAGTGCAAGAAAAGTCTTAACATTTCAGCTGTCCTCGCATGAGAAAGGGTCTCGCTGCATCTCCCGTTGTTTGTCATCATCAGCCGAGCACTTTGCAGCAGAATAATGCATTGCAGCGGCCCCGAACTGTCAATTTATCTGTAATAACAATACACTCTGAGTTATTTATTTCTTTACTTAGTCCACATATTTGTATTGATGAAATCATTGCTCTATAACAATGGCAAGAAAAAAAAAATCCTGTGGAATGATGGAGGGAACGGTGAAGGGGGCAAGCAAAGGGAAGAAACAAGGGAAGGAAGAAGGGAACATCATAAGGAAGGTACAGTGTAGGAAAGAGGGATGGAAGGACAGACCTGGACCTGAAATGATTTTAAAAAAGTATTTTCAAGACAGGCAAAAGAAAGGAGGGAAGAACAAAGGGTGGGAGAGAGGAAGGAAGAAAGAAGGAGGAAGTTTGGATGGAGGGAGAGAAGAAGAAATGAAAGGAGGAACAAGGACAGAAGGAAGAAAGAGGGAGGGAAGGGAGGTTTAAGGAGAGAGCATGAAACAAGTGAAGCAATAAAGAAAGAAAGAAAGAAAGAAAGAAAGAAAGATGTTCATCAAATGGTTCATCCAATAAAAGATACTTTTTCAACAGCACAGTGAGAAAGAAAGAAGGCTAGAAGAAAGAAATGAAAGACAAGCGGGAAACATGTAAGCAAGAAAGGGGGAAACAAGGAAGGAAGGCAAGAAGTGATGAGAGAAGGAGAAAGGAAAGGAGGAAACATGGAAGGAAGGAATCAGGGAGCAAGAAAGTAAGACCTTGTAAACCTTTGATTCAAGTGAAGGCTTTTCTAATAATGATATATGTTTCAAAAACAAGGGAGGAAAGACAAAAGGGTTTAGACTAGAGGAAAGAAGGATGAAAAGAAGGACAGAAAGAAGGAAGGTTGGAAGTAAAAGGAGGAAAGAAGCACAGACGTAAGAGGAGGTAGGAAAGGAGGGAGCAGAAAAAACATCATAAACAAAGAGCAGTGCGTTTTTGTTTGAACAACTTTGTGAAATGACACTGCTGCCCATTTATAACTGTTAAGATGACAGATATATCTCTATTCAAAGCAAGATCAGAAGCAGAGAAAGAGGGGGAGAGAGTCACCCAAAGGAAAAGAGTGGAAGAAGAGAAGAGGGAGAAGAAGAGTTTGTGTCTGTTTGGAATAGTTACAGTGACACCTGCCAGTCTGGGAAGCAATGTGGAGACAGAGAGCCGAGACGTGTCTCATCAATCTGCCGTGCCATTATAATCCTTTCATCATTTGTTTATCTCGATCTTTCACTCTCTCTCCCCACACACACACACACACACACACACACACACACACACATACAGAAACACACAGAGGCCAATAAAACTGTCGTGATATGGAAGTATCTGAGCTGCTTCTCTATCACTGTCAACACACAGTCCCATTCTGTCTTCATCCTCTCTCTCCTCTTCTCTCTCTCTCTCTCTCTCTCTCACACAGACACACACACACACACACGACACAAAGCAGCAGACTCGCATGTCTACATAATGGGCCACAAGGTGTTTAGCCTTTCCATCAGTGTCACAATGTGCAAACACACACGCACGTACACACAAATCTCCGTCGGTGTCTCTGTATTTGTGCCCGATATAAACAAGTTGTTGACAGACAAGAAACAGAGAGCGAGAGACAGAGATGGAGTGATAGAAAGAGAGGTGGGGAGGCAGAGAGAGAGAGAGAGAGAGGAGGGGGGAGCAAGAGAAAGAGAGCAATGAGGGGATTGAGGAAATAATCGCGGGTGAAAGGATGATCGATACGAGATGAAAGGATGATAAAGAATTGGATTTTGCTCTTTCTCTCGCTCTCCCTTTCATTTGTCATCAGGCGGCCTCATAAATATGGTAATCAGGTTTTGTTTGCAACCTTGATGGAGAAGGAGGGACCGAGAGAGAGAGAGAGAGAGAGAGAGAGAGAGAAAGAGAGAGAGGAGGTAGAGGAGGGGAGAAGTTGATTTGATGGACGGGTGACGGGGCATCTGAGTGACTGAGGTTTGTGGAAGCTCAAGTTTGGAGAAGCAGCCTTGTGATTTGGAGGTCACCGGTTTAAATCCCTGCACCGGGCAGGAAAATGTAAACACAGTAATTGAATGATTTGTATTGGCACCGCAGGTCAAGTGCTGTTTCAGCCCGTGTTTAAGTGTATATGAGCGGAAAAGTTGCCGCATCCATCCTGTAGATGTCTTTTCTTGTTTGAAACAAATATACTGTGGCAAACAAAATCAGAGATAGTGATACCCGGATAAAACGGCATGTGTACGAGTAATTTATCAGAGGAGCTGGAATAGGGACTGAGGAGATCCACTACATGGACTGGCTTGGCGCCACTCCTCATTTGGATGCAGGCGGGACAAGGCTGACTGACCGACTCCAACATAAAGAGCATCACAAAAGTCCGAACAAGAAGAGATAAAAGCTTGAAAAACTGTCCTCAGGTCCCCAAGTGGGAGAGAGGTTTTTATTTTAGCAAGGCGCAGGTCCAAGTTTATTGGTTAGACCCCAAATGGAGTCTGATGGGGCCAAGAAAGAGGACTTTAATAACTATGCATTTCTGAAATAGTGCTAATGACTTTTGGATATTACAGTTGTAAAACCTAACACACAGCAGTGGCCCAATTCTGTCCAGTCCTCCTCATGTTTCCCCTCACAAAAATCAACCATGGTTTTACTGTGGCAAGACTTGATACTGAGTTGGCGCAATCGCCTAGAAGTTAGGGAGATAGTCCTTCAACCAGAACATCCATGTTTTGGTGAGTTGTTGACCTCTGACCTCAGACTTCCAATCAAGGGGAACGGGGAACTTCATAGTGCATACCCACCACCTCCCACCCTTACACGGAATGGTGAACTACAGATCTCATTCCATTTTGTGTTTGCCTTATTAATTATTGCGAATAGTAATACCTGAAGGCTACACATAGCCATTAGTCAGAACATCATCAAGTAAAAAAAAAAAAGAAACTGAAAACATTGTTTTAAGTTTCTTTTTTTTTTTACATGTTAGTTTGCCTGATTAATTATTGGATTATTTGAAGCCTTGAGGGTGCAATTCATTATTTCACGACAGCATGATGCAATATACTGCCAACATGGCTTATTTACCTCCACCAATGATGTTGGAGGGAAGCTGTGTTTTCATCCCGAATGTCTCTCTGTCTGTCTGTCTGTCTCTCGGTCTGTCTGTCTGTCTGTCTGTTTGTTTGGTAGCAAAATATCAAAAAAAAAAAAAAAAAAAGTAATGAACAGATTTGGCTGATATCTGGCGGACCAATCGCTCTTGGCTCAAGGCTCAGTTGATTAGATTTTGGTCAGGATCTGGGATTTCTGCCATTAGACAATTTTAGTTTTTTAATCCATAACTATTATGCGGCATTCAAGTGTCCAACATCTGGAGCCATCAATACAAACAACGTTACATTCTGCTGTTTGGTCGGACAGTCAAGCCCAGATGACAAATGCTAGTCAAACATGAATCCTAACGACGGCTGCTGCTTCGCGAGTTGGAGAATTGATGAGGGCTGGCCGAAGTTTGCGGGTTTTCCAGAACCTTCTTGTTGGTTATGTTTGGCCAGGCAGACAGCCAGACAGACAGATGGAGCAACACAAAGACAGACTGATGTTTTCTTGTTTTGTTTCTTGTGGCAAATCAACCCTCCTATCCCTTTTTTTTTTCTCCCTCCCTTTTGTTTGGCTCTCTCTCTTTTGTCCTCAGTTGCTCGCTGAGGTGATTTCATTTGATGCTGAATTCGAGGAGTTTGCTTTCCCCCTGTCCTCATGTCTCTGACTATGTGTCATTTGTTTTCTCTCTATACTCACTTTCTCTCTCTCTTGCCTTCTCTCATATCTATATTGTGTTGAGGCTTGTTTCATTCAGCAGTGCCACCAGTCATACACACACACACACACACACACATACACACATAAACTACCCATCTTACCTCTTCATTAATGCAGTAAGATCCAGGAACCTTCAGCGGTCCTTCACAGGGATCCAGAGATCCCTTGCAAAGTGAGGAATTCAATATCGTTTAATCCTCTAGAAATTATCCCATTGAGAGAATGTGTAAAAACAATAATTTTGGCCACAAATATCGACCTACTCTTTAACATGCAAACATTTAGTTGTTTTTTTTTCCACCTTGCCTGGCTCATTTGTGCCTAGATATCAATGCAAGTGAATAGATGGGAGCTCCTTTTGATGGAGTCTTGGACGTTCTTTGTATGTTCTTTGTTTGGTATCTTAACTTTCTAAAGGGAGGAAGGAGGAAGGAAATGAATACATGTATGGAAAATAATACCACTGATTCATAAATCAGTCCTGCACTGCAAAATACTTTCCCAAGATGTTTGAGATAACTTAAGCTCAACACGGTTCAATTTCCTGGAATTCTTGATGTTAGAGTTATCTGCCTTTATTTTGCCTTGTTTCAAGTACTGCAGTGGTTCTTCAGTATTCTGTGTTAGTATTGATACACTTGTTTTAAGGAACATTATTATCACTTAATAACAATGTAAATAGCTGGTTAAGTTGAATATTTGTTGGTGCACTCAAAGTGTCAAATGGCCAACCAGTGATTTAAAGCTCTGCTTAAGAGTTAGTGGGGTTAAAAAGAGCTGTGAGCCTCTGGCCCGGCCGATCCGAGGATCACTGGGCTTGTTCTTCAGGACCAAATGCATTTTTTTCATGCTTTTAATTATTCAAAATAAGTTCAAGTGAGTCAGAAATGCTACTCAGCATATACGCAGAGTTAAAAAGAGCTGACGTCTTGTCAGTGTGTGGTTTCATGTGCCTGTGTGCATTAGGAATGTTTTCTCTCTCTCTCTCTCTCTCCCTCCCTCTCTCTCGCTCTCTCTTTCGCACACACACACACATGCACACACACACACACACACGCGCACGCACACGCACACGCACACGCACACGCACACGCACACGCACACACACACGTGTCTTTGACAGGTCATGAACTCCATGTGTGTATAAACCACACCATCTGTCTCTTTCCATTCACTTAATTGCTGTCTTATTTTGGAACTTGAAATATCGTGAGAAGCCCTGTGGTTCGTTGCAGGTACTTGCACCTGACCTACTCATAACTCCGCACCAGATCAAGTTCCTATTTTTGTCCCCCACATGATGAGACTGGGAGGATGATGCCTCTTCGCACCCCTGGTGTTCAAACAATTAGACTGATAGGCCCTATTGGAGCACCCTTAGGCCGGTCTGGGTCAAGACTTTAGACTCCAAGGTGATTAAAAAAAGAGGATTCAAGGGGAGGGGAAAGTGCAATCAGGTCATGAATGAGAGGCATCATCTTTAAAAAGCTAGCTGCTGCCCATAGCAGACCTCATGTACCAGGCTATTAGCTTATTCATATTTGTGTCATATACAAAATGTGCATTATTATGAAAAACAAATACATGACAGAGGACAGTTTTGCACCAAACCGTTTATTACCTTGGCCTTTTAAAAAAAACGACAGGCCTACGTCATCAAGATGTTAAAAATAATTTTTAGCACCACTGGAAAGCAGGAGCCCATACGTCACTGTGTCGGTCAGCAGTCCAGAGGGCCATGAATCACAAATTTGGTGCCTCAAGGATGAAACCTGGCAACTCTGGTGAACCTTCCCTCTAGCCCCCTCATCAGGCCCAGCGAGGCATCTGCATTAGATATAATGCACTTATTAAAAAGATGCACAGAATGACTTAGTTACAGTCTGAGTTACAGAGACATATTTCAAAAGTTTTGCTTAAATAATACACCTCATTTGCTTTAAAGGCCCCATGCTGTACACTTTTCCAGGGTTTTATTATAACTGTTGATATCCCTGCAAGATGTATTTGTGGTTTTGGGTACCTGTGGTCTGCTAAATATAGTTTCACAGCTCCTCTCTCATGCCTTTCTCCCGGAGCTCTGGAAGCACGGTTCGTTTAGCCAATCAGAAGAGAGAATCAGCACCTCTCCAGTGATTGGCTGGCTGTTTTCTAAGTGACATATGGTCAGGCCACATATCACAGGCAAGTTAACGGCTATAACGTTATCAACGGTACTAATAACTTCCAAAAATGTTACCATCTTGATGAGACAGAGACAAAAAAATCACTTACTGATCGCAGAGTTGACGTTGGTCCAGACAATGTGAGGACAGCAGGATCCTTTACCAACAGTTTCTTTGCAAAACCGGCATTGTATTGTGTCAGGTTGATTAAAAAAAAATCGGCGCTGAAATGAGCCAAACAGAAAAGCAAATTTGGAGTAAAATCCTGTGAGACCCGGGAAAAATCAGCCGCTGGTCTCTAACGTTTGTTTCTTTTGGAAGACTGTGCGATGAAACATGAGTCTCCTTGCATCCGTCTGTGGTGCAACAACGTTTCTTCGACATGTCGCTAACTTGTTACCTTGTTACCTGGGGAGCGGAGGCGGGCTGGCTAGTTTAAGTGGGCGAAGTCGCCTTATGTGTGACATCACAGAAAGGAGGAAGTGCTGAAGAAAAAAATATAAACAATCCAACTAGAGGGTTGGGCGTACTGTATAGCTACTGGCAAATTTGAGGTGTGCTTATTTTTTTCTAGAACTGATGTCAGAAGTAGCCAGTGAGCAAACCACCTCACATGCACATCAGTGTTTGTATATCCTGTAGTATTTGTGCTGAGCTGTATACCTGCGTGAATCAGATAGCATCGGGGAAGTAGCCTTACATCTGGGAAATTCTTGGTTGTAAGATGATGCTTCTTCATTGTACATTTATTTTTTGTGCCACCCTTATTCATTATAAGGCTACCTACATCTCACTCTCTGCTTTTTCTGCTCTTGCTTTGATATTGATCTATATTCTGGGATGATTGAATGATTTTTAGCTTAAATTTTACTGCTGCAAAGATGCAGTTATCCTCAGGGAGCATTACTTAATTTAGTTTTGATTGCTGGTTTGAAAACATCTCTGTTAAAGATTGGCTCAGACTCTGTAAACAGACACCATAGCCACCAGGATGCTCCAAACACAGTGTCTCCAGCCATGCCATGTTTAGTTATTTTGTTTCACTCTGAAACTGACAGCTGAAGTGGAAAATGTTTTGTGACTCCAGGAGCATAAAAGGTCTTGTAAAATGTCAAAGTAAGTGGGCGTCAGCAGGGGAAATCAACCAGGATTTCCTCAATTCTTTGAACTCTTTGGAAATTTGAAGTTTCAGCAGGACACTGAGGGAAAAAGAGTGTTTTTATAAACTGTGCTGTGTGTGTGTATGTGTGTATACAGAGCTGCCAACTCTCACGCATTGGCCGTGAGACTCACGCATTTGATTGGCTTCACACGCTCTCACGCCACACCTCCGATTTCTCACGCTGAAGTGCTCATCAAGAGCCTTTTTTTCTTGACTAAAAACGATTCTGTTTATCTGTGATCTATCTGGGCCATTTTTACAAGAGGCCCAGCCAATCAGAAGAATCTTTTCGATCAATCAGGGACTTCCTCTCACCCCACCGGCATATTATCCAATGAAATGAATGAGTTAGAGGCTACTCACATTACAAAGTACCGCGCCCAAGCGTTCGTGCACGAGCACATGCACGGTCACGCACGCAGCGCGAACGTGGATACGGTGTAAATCATGCAACTTTCCTCTTGCCTCCGCAAAATCGTTTAATGTGCGCAGTGCGATTACCGGCAAATTGCCGCGTTGCGCAATCAATAATGAACCATGTTGTCTGTGTCTGAAGGAGGAAGTTACCTCCGAAACTTAAGGTAAATAAACATCCCTATGTGTGATTACAAGGTAGCCTACAAAAACGTCTTTTAGTTAAAAGGAAGACGTGATGAATGTATTTGAACAACCCCCCCCCCCCCCCCCCCCCCCCCCCACACACACACACACACACACACACACACACACATCAAATCTCACTCCAAGAAGTTTTGAAAAGTTGGCAGCTCTGGTATATGTCTGAGTATGTAATGAATTATTTCAATGTTGTCTTGTTATTTTATAATTTATTCAATATGGGTTTGAATCGTGAGCCCGTAACTGTAACGCTTGCCGACACAAACATGATTTCAGAGCTTTTTTAATGGAAGCACTTTTCAGAATCTGTTTCTACCAAAACTGAGTTTTCCTCTCCGGGTTCATCAGAAGGGGCTGTCTAGAAGAAAGAGGACGAGCTTACTGTTTGGTACACTGTGATCTCTCTGTCTCCATCGCTCTCCAATTATTTCTCCTGCTGTCTTTTCCCTTTCCTCCTCTCGTTTTCAAACTCACACTCTCTCTGTGGGATAAGGATCCTGTGGAGCCAGAATTGGATTTTTATTAAGTAGAAATCCCCTTTGAAAGAGTCCCTACCCCAGACCACTGTGTCTGCATGTGCGGGTGTGACATATGTTTACATGTGAGCGAATATCAGAGGACACCAGTTAACAGACATTACAGGTCTTTGATCTGAAAGTTGTGTTTTTTGTAGCTTCACTGGCTCATACTGTAGGAGATTGTTTAATTGACAGGATGTGATCCTTTATGTAGCGTGGCTGCCACTGTCACACTACACTGCAGAGCTGTCCTGTCCTGTAGGATTCATCTCGCCGTTGTGGCTGTAAATTAGACGCTGGCTAAAGGATTCATGTCTGGGTCGCTGAGGGAAACGCCTGTCAATCAGGGGGGGAAAAAAGGCTTCAAAGGATTCTTTAATAACACTGATGCATTGATTATGAATTTTGCCCGTCAATTCAGCTGAATCCATCTGCTATAAGGCCAGAATCAATGTGACATGCTATGACCCAATTCATTCACAATTCTTAACAAGACTAGGACAAAACCTAATATATGGCCAGGCTGTGACTACATTTAAAAAGTGTCTGTTTTAACCTTAGTTACTTAAACAGCAGCTGTACTGGACAGCAATAATAGTAATTACAGAAATAATTACTGAAGGGCGGGCCTTCGTGTCCTCATAGCTTGCTAAGGCCATGAACGTAAACCTGCTTCAGTACAGCTTGGAAGTTACGGTACTTTAACACTGACATGTCCAAGCACAGTTAATTCCTGCAGTAACAGGGCGAGTATATTTAAAAAGCAGCTGTTTTGGAGCTTTAAAGCATGTGGCGAGAAATCCAGGAAATACTGTGAGGTGTGTGCTGAGGCTTCTACCAATGGTGTATGTATGGACATAAGAGCAATGGCCAATGGGGAAACTCCAACACTGGGCCGACCAATGGTGTGTCTTCATCACTCAGTGAGTCAGTGACTCAGCGATGGACATTCGCATGTGTAGGGCTCGCCCACAGCAGCGAAAAAAGACCTAATGTCATCGTGACCTCGGCATCGTCTGTGTGAAATTTCCTCAGGTTGTCATCAAACATGATGATGATGATCACAGCAACAGAATACTATAAACTGCACTGTTGTTGTCAATAAAGTTTTTTTTTTTTTTTTTTTTTTATTAAATAATGTTAATAAGGTCTTTCAAGCCTGGGGGTTACTAAAAATATGACAATTATAATATTTTGTTATGATAGTGTAAGGGGTGAGTTATATCTTTGCCAGCAGATGGCGTTGTTGTGATTTCTTAACATATTCCTGTTTTTGCCCTGCGGAAGTTTTGGGCTTTGTTGGCCCTCTGCAGCCACCATAGATTAGTTTTGTGTTGCGTTCCACAAAGTAAGGAGGGTTCCCAAGCACCACCCCACTGAAAACACTTATTCAGGTCACTGTCTGTGTTATAATTGTATTCAGCACACCTACTCCAAGTGTGATTATGTGAAGGATGAAACCCTTGGTGTTATTGTTGAAAAGCTGTTTATGCTAATCATGAATTGCATAGCATGGGTGAGGTAGCTTAACTAAGCATTAATAAAGAGAGTAAAAGCTAGTTCTTTATTTTTTTGTGCTTTGTTCTGTGTTCCACGAGCCAGAAAAGTTTGCTCTGCTGCGACCACCATTTGGAGCCCTGTGTCCTGTCTATCCTCCCTGCCCTGGTGCGCCTCACCTAACACACCTCAGACACATCGCTGGGGCTGACAGATTGGCTTACAATGGTATTTGTTAAAGGCCAGTCAATGAATCTGACTCTTGTTCATTTGAAAGTCATTTTTGTTCAGTTATCTCCAGCTCAGAGCGCAGTGCCACCCAGCAGTCCTGTAATGTACGCCGGAAATACATCATCCCTCATGAAGGTAGAAACAACAACAGTTTTATTAGGCTTCTAACATAAGGCAGGTTTATATGACATGCCTCTCACAACAAAAAGTGACAGGCCAAAGGCTACACGATTCGCCTGTATCGGGTACTGTCATGAAATGATGTGGCAGCACAGCCTTACTGAGAGCTCTGTCTGATATATTCCCTGCAAGTTGTTTGCTAAAAATAGAAGTCCATCAGTTTCATCCAAGTCAAGTGCAGTTCTCTTTTTATTTACAATATTTCCCGTGGAGGAAAACACTCAGCGGCTGCACAGATGTTCCAGGCACGCAGTATTTGTAGAGGAGCTGGGGGAGATCAGGCTACCTGTCGCATCCAATATCTTTCCACCAAGTCAAAGGGCTGTTTCCTGCAGATAACAGGGTCGTCCTACGGTTTTCTTTCAGCTTTTGCAGAGCAACGTCCTCCTCTGTTTGGCATCTTCTCTAGTTTTGTATAAGTCGCCAAAAAAAAACTTGCAGTTTTACACCTTCAGCTGCCTCCTTTTTATGTGCCTCTGTGTTGTCAGAGTGACTGGCATGTTGCACGTGTAAAATTTTATTGTTGACTCTGAGGCACTGACCTTTGTTTTCTGATTGGTTTAAGCCAACCAAGGTGGAGATTCCTACTGAACATTTGATAAATATAATAACAATCTAATGTCTCTGTCATGTAATCCTGAGGCAGGCTCTCTCTTGAAATCCACTAGTTTATCTCTACCCAGAATAACATGTTTTAGAATATGCATTAGTCCCCAATAGTAGCTTGAATTTGTTCCTTCTTTTCAACATTATAAAATGTCACCATATTGATCATGTTCTCTTAAGAGACGTATGAATATGTTAGCACCATCGAGCAAGATTCAGGCTTTGGCCGAGAGAGTTTGCAGAAACAATGCAGATGTTTCCAACGAGGAACACAAGTGGAGATTTCCTTTCACACACAAACACGTACAATAAGAGCCAATCTCAATTCACCCCTTAACCCTACCACTTGCCCCTACCCCTCCTTTTTGCGCGTTCACGCATAGGGGTAGGGATGTCCCAATTCTTGCTGAGGCGGAAGGGGAGGGTGGAGGCACACTCCAAAGCGAGTGCTACGAGAAATCTCCCACACTTCTCACACAATTAACACAAAAATCAATAAAGTCAGCGATTGTTTGTTTGACATTACACCGCTACACCAGCTGGCTAGCATGTTGTGTGGCTAACGTTGGGCTAACTACAACAAAACTTGTTTCCGGTCTATCATTCATACCTCAAGCTGATTCACCGGTGTTTCCAAGCGTCGAATTAAACAATAAGCCCCGAGAAGCCGTGGGTTACAGTGATTTTACAACGGCTGAGGGGCGTTCTTATCAGTGGCACGATGCGCAGCGGAGACATCTCCTTACATTCTTCCAATTCGCTATTGACAACCTCAAAAAGATGCCAATAGCCCACGCAAGAGAGATTACCACAGCTGAAGACGACATTTTGATATTGAGATTTACCGGCAAAAAAAAAAAAAAAAACGTCGCGTCTGTTTACAACGTCACTGATGACTAATGATGACGTTTCCGGGGATGAAGGGTTGTCCCATTTCATAGGGGAGTATTTCAACCCCTATCCCTTGTAACTTTGTTTCAAGGGGCAAGTGGCACTTGAAAAAGAGGGGTAGGGGTAGGGGTAGGGGTGAAAATAAGAAATGGGATTGGCCCTAAATCTCATGTGGAGTAGGTGTAGTGCAGCCTTCATTTACACTGCAGCCCATTACACACTGTGATGCAGTCAGGGTTCCCACTGAGGTAAATTTCCATTACTTCTCCATGACTTCCAGGACTCAAGGCAGAGTGCTTCCAAGACCTAAAAAGAGCTGTTTCTGGTTTAATAATGTGCTTTTTCATCTATACCCAGAATAACAACAGAAAAGAAAGAAAAGAAAAGTTCTTATTGGTCTCAAGTCTGGTTTTTCACTGTTGGGTTCCTGTCGAGGAAAAACAGCTGAAAACCACCAATTTATAAAATTGCCTGATATTGCCTGTTTCATGCCTCCACAATTTATCAGATTCTCTGCTGGTTATTGGTAAACTCCAGTCAGTGATCATTATAAGGTAAATGGATAAGTGACAGAACTCATAAAAATGTAGGGCGAGAGAGAGGGAGAGGGAGAGGGAGAGAGGCTTTTGACTTCAAAAACAACTTTATTAAACAATTAAAGATCCTTCAAAACAAGAGAAGCAAATTCAGTTGTGCATAGAGTAGAAAGAGAGGGAGAGAGAGGGAGCGAGAGTGAGAGAGAGAGTGAAAGAGAGAGCGAGAACTAATCATGTGTGTGACAGAGAATCAAGATGAGCAGATGAAATGGCTTGACCTTATTTAGCAGTCGTTGACACAGTGTCACCCTCTATACACACTTAAATGCATATGCATGTGCGCACACACACACACACACACACACACACACACAGCAGTAGTGTGCCCTTTGCGGCAGTACCTAGCTAATCCTATACTCTGCCTCTCGTTCTCACTCTCTCCTCACCTATTCCCCATCTCTCTCACACAGCAAGCGTTTATGTGTGCATGCATTCATTATGGGTGCACGACTTTGTGGGGGCATGTGTGTGTGTGTGTGTGTGTGTGTGTGTGTGGTCTCTATGGGCTGCACTTTTTTATTTATTTATTTATTTATTTTGCCCCTCTTAACATTTTCACACCTTTAACAGCTATGGGACCAGGAGAGGGATGAGAGGAGGAGGGAAGGACCTTAAGTGGAAGAGTTTGTTTCTATCACTTTTAAGATGCGTAATGGAGGTGACGAGGTCGCCTCCACTCCTCTGCTGCAAAAGAGGCAACGGTGCTCATCTCAGTTGACTCCAAAGTATTTGATGACCTGGAAGCGGTGATATAGTTTTTGCATAACTTTGAAGGACAACAGTGTGCATGTAGAAATCGTTGTGAAGGAAATCATGTCATTGCAGCCAGTAATAATATAATAATATGAGAAGCGTGAAAGCATATGAATAACAGCATGCAGAGTGTGCAGAATAAAAGCAGTAGAACAGAAGGCTGCAGGTTCAGTCCCTGCTTGGTAATCAGAAAATCAAATGTCCTGCCAAGGAGTCAGCCAGCAAGACCCCTGACTCCCCCTACCTGCTCAGTCAGTGTAATTTGGTTTGCATTTCACATTTCTGTGCATCATGTAGCTCAAGAAAATGCTGGTGTAAATTTGCATTAATAACTACACTTATGCATATGGTGAGCTAGCAGTGGTTGTGTGTAACTTAAAATGTCAGTGTCACCAAAGATTTTTCTCAAGTTCTGCTATTTGTCTTCATTGTAGAAATAAGTGTTTTTTTTTTTTTTTTCTGACCACTAGAAGTCAGCCCAAACTGCAGCAAATTTATAAATAAAGTTAGTCCTCCTTTCCTCTGGAGGCCAGCCAGGGACATTACAAAGATTGAGCCTATTAAAATATATGGACTGTCCAGGATTCAGTATTCAACTCAGCATCAACTTAGTATCATCCTAACTCTAACCAGGAGTGGGGAACCTTAAAGGGCCAAAAAGATCATCCAAACAGTTGTGAGCCATAGGCTATGTATAAAAAAAAAAAAAGGAAAGACAACAATAAGGTATAAAACAAAAACTGACCTTAATACCATTGAACCTTGTCCACAGTACATTGTATGTGAACTGTGGCTTTTTGGACCAGTGCAATACAAAAAGTGCATTCAAATGGATGAACAGGAATTTTCATTTTGCCATTAATATTTCAAATATGTACAAATTCTTGGAAACCACAATGGGTTGCAGTAAATTCCTCACCCAAGCCCTAACAAACACAGCTGATATGCAGCTGAAAGTCATCTGATAGTCTGAGTTGAATATTCAAATTGGACAGACTGATATGAAGTTAAACCTCCACAGAGTCAGCTGTGAAACTGATACTAAGTTGAATACTGGACCATGCAAATACATTAATAAACAAAGTGCAACTATAGTTTTAATTTTGTCTACAGTGATGATCAGTAATCTGTAATATCCAATCTGCCTCTGTCTGATTTTTAACGAACGATCAGTCGAAGGCTGAAAGAACTGGCTGAATCTTAGCAACAAGCTGCAGTGTTTCCCTGCTGTCGTTCACCTGGGAGCGGCTGCGTCACGCTGGCCAGTCACCTCCAGGCCCTACAGCTGGGCAAACGCGGATGACTCAGAATTTGGGGACCCTTTTTCATTTTCCCTGCGATCCACCTTTGAGTCAGCTCTGCTAACCACTGGCCTGGAGCTCGAGAAGTGGAACAGCGTTGAATATTACGGGGCCCTCGGGTAACTGCTGTCAATCAGCCATCACCCGCCACCCAGTTCTGTCACCGCCCCCTCCCTTCACCATCACCGCTGAGGCCAGAGCTATTAGCGCTTCCAACCTCTTGCGGCTAGCTCGCTCTCTTGTTCTTTACTCTTTTATTTTATTTCTTCCTTTCGGTCCCTTGATTGAACCGTTCCTCCACGTCCCCGGGTCGGAAACTTGCTGTCATTGTTCATTCTCTATTCATTGTTTCTGGCTTTACTTTTGTGCCACCGGCATCATTTAAAATAATTGCCCCTTTCATTAGAGTTGTTCCTTTCACTTTTTTCAGGATCTTTTGGTCTGTTGGTTTTCTTTGACATTTCCCATAAAGTCTTGTTGCTCCCTGTCACAAAGAGCGTGTTGCTCTTAGTCATTTTGTGTATGACAAGTGTATGATGCTGTATCGGCTAACGGAACTGAACCATTTTAATTTTAATTGATTTCATGTTAACACAAAATAACCAGCAAAGTGCAAGGCTTTAACCCAATAAGATAACAAAGCATTGTAACAGCAAATAATGAGGTCTCCCAAGCTATTTTCGTTTTTTTCCCCATGACAGCAATAATAAATTAATAAGGCTAATATTATAGAGTGCATACTTAATATTGAGAAAATACCAATCTTCCCCCCAATATACCCCCAGGTGGAGCCCCCCACTGTCTGTACCATGGTTACACTCTTGAATATTAACATCCTAGACAATGGAAACATGCAGTATTTAGTAGCTTTAATGAAAATAATAAAAAGAAGAGATGTTGAATGGTTTATAATTTTACGTTCCTTCAGAGTAAGTAAAACCAAGCGTAATATATTCAGTTTCATACTTCAGTGTCAGTGTCATTTGGCTGGTTTCCCCTCTGTCCATGAAGCCAGTGCGTGCATACACACCGAGGTGAGAGACAGTAGTTTGAAATGAAAGCTAATAAAATAAATCTGCAACAGAGGTTGGCTGCAATTGAAGTGTAAGTGGAGCCACACATCCACGGTCCTGTCAGAATCAATCTGTGGTCCACTTTTGGACCGTAACCCACCAGTTGAGAACCGCTTGATTTGCTGTTGTCAAAATGAATGTAGCAATGACTTACTGGTGTTAAAATTCTCCATGCAGCACCTTTAAGAAACATCTTGTTGCCCTGCAGGGACCAAACAGAAGCTGAGATGGGACCTGCTTTCAAGCCCAGACCTCAGGTTGAGAAACAATGCATTTTCTTAATCAGCTCTGATTCTGTCGGTTGGTGACGCCGGTTTTGAAACAAGCCCCTCATGACTGGTCACTTAATTAACCTCGTCAAGCATATCTCCAACCATCTCCAATCAAATTTCATCTGTTAATTTAAAACCGCTCTTAACGAGGCCAGCCCCCCAGCCAATGAAATGTCAGGTTTAGAAGCATAAAGGACTTGGTTAATTAGAGCTGTCAAGAAATGGCCAAATATGGACAGAGAGGGTGGTTGGATTTCCTTTTATTACTTTCCTGGGAGAGTTATTATTTCTATGGGAGTCACCTCAGGTGCTGTGTGTGTGTATGTCTGTGTGTGTGTGTGTGTGTGTGTGTGTGTGTGTGTGAGAGAAAGAGAGAGACAGTGAGAGAAAGGGGGGGGGGGGGTAGAATCAGAGGCAGACAGAAAAGGGAGAAGACAGAAACAGAGAAAAAGACGGCAAGAGAGACAGCGAGAGATATTTATTTTATTGAGAATAATCAAAGATGTCTCTTTCCAACTTTGTGGCAGCTTCATTTCCTGTTTGACAGGAAATTGAGCCTTTGCATTTCCACAGATGACGCTCCATCTCATATTTATCAAATCATATTCAGTGTCTCTCTATGCAAGACTAACATTAAATAATATTGAAAATCTGCAAAGGACGCTGAGCAGAGCCTTGCTGCATCTCTGAAATACTGCCAAAACTTCACACAGTAACAGTGAAGCCTACCACTAATTTGTATGTGATTGTTCAGCATTTGACAATAACTAATGAAATAAAATATTCAGTTCATGAAGGCCCTCATATTTCTTGTTCTAAAGACTCGCTGTCTGGTAGGAAGTGATGTGTTTTATTGTCACTGTTTGTTTGGCATAGACAAGAAAAACTGGGCAGTAATGGGATATCATGAGCAATGACATGTCTGAACAGGCAAAGAAAAGAGCGCCACCTACAGATACTCAACAGAAAATCCAAAAGGGAAAGGTGCCACAGTCCTGCCCACAGGGTCTGGCTGACAGCTGATCTCCTGGAAGTGCAGTGCAGAAACAGCACAGGAAGGAGCACTGAGCAAAGGTGGAGTCAAAATAATGAAATAGGGAACTCAGGGTTTCCCACTTTTATAGTGAAAAATTTAGCTGACACACAAGGAATGAAAATTTGGAGAAATTTCACTGGAACATGAACAGCTTCTCTAAAAATAGACTCGATTCAGAATAAAAATGGAGTAATTTGTCGGAGGCAAAATGCCTCTCAATAAATTAAATGAGAGCGTAAAGAGCCTCCCAGGTTACAGCTGAGCTGCCCACTCACCGTGTGTGTGTATGTTTGGCCTGAGAGTGTGAATGCGTATGCCTATATTTGAGTATTTGGCCTCAGTGTGTGTGTGTGTGTGTGTGTGTGTGTGTGTGAGAGAGAGAGAGAGAGAGAGAGAGAGGGAGAGTGTGAGGCACCATCTGTGTTGCCATGTGCAGCTGCGCTCCCTTGGAGCCCAAGACCCAAAACTCAGCTGTTACCAAGACAACCCCCATACACCCTATACCTGGCTCCAACACACACACACACACACACACACACACACACACACACACATATACAGTTTTTGAAACCACCTAGAGGTCCTACACTGTCTGTGCTTTTTTAGAAGAGCAGATGGACAGTGACAGAGCTGAGATTTTTGATGAAGTGTGTATGTGTGTGTGTGTGTGTGTGTGTGTGTGTGTGTGTGTGTGTGTGTGTGTGTGTGTATGTGTATGTGTGTGTTTGTGTCTGTGTGTGTGTGTGTGTGTGTGTGTGTGTGTGTGTATGTGTGTGTTTGTGTCTGTGTGTGTGTGTGTGTGTGTGTGTGTGTGTGTGTGTGTGTGTATGTGTGTGTTTGTGTCTGTGTGTGTGTGTGTGTGTGTGTGTGTGTGTGTGTGTATGTGTGTGTGTGTGTGTTCGTGAGGGAAAGAGAAATGGCAGATGGACAGTCTATATTTGAGGTGTAGATGACTTTACTCTCTGGTTGAATGGCTCGGGGTGTGTGTGTGTGTGTGTGTTTGATGTGAGCATGATCTCAGTCTCTATTGGCAGATGTGTTTGGCAGACTTTGCTCCTTACTGCCCTCTGTGGGTGTCACTGATTGAGTATCTCCGTACATCCTCCTCTATGGTGAAGATATGAGGTGTCGGCTCCTGTTCACTGATGCGAACACGGACACGATACATTTTAAATGAACAGCATATAATACGGGACATTCAGCTTTGGCCGTTTGTATCATGAATCTGATTGGACGTGCTTGGAATAGTTGAAATATCTCAAACTTTGAGTGAAGTTTTGACCAACAGCTGTATTTGAATTAGTTTGGTTGATTTGGGCAGGTGGCAGGGTGGCTGTGTATAACATGTTTTCAGCTCTACATGAACACCAAATTACAGGAAAGAGCACAGTCGATCATGTTGATGGGAAGTTACACCGACTGGAATCATGATTTTTTTCAGGACTTGACCGCACCAAACCCTTTAAACAAGCTTCTTCTGAAACATGAGGCTTTTGCTTGTAAGTTCTGCTTCACCGTGGACAGTGTGACTTTAAATAAAGCTGACTCTTCCACCATGGATCAACACTCTCAGGCCCTGAAACACACGAGTCTGAGCTCCTTCATGATCCACTGGCCTGTTCTTTGGACAGTATGGATGTCCTACATAGTTTCTCCAGTCTTAAGTGCTCTTCCTTGTCTTACTACAGCAGTCGGGGCGTCTCCTTCATGCCCCAGTGCCTCCCGCTGACCTTCGTGCCCTTCCTGCTTTCTCCTGGTCTTCTGCCCTTTGACCAAATACTCAAACTGATCACGCTCCTCGAAGCAGGCAGAAAACTCCTATTACATCCACTCGTACATGAATATCTCTCCTCTGTCTGCAGTGTTTTAACTACTGAATGGAAACGGATTAAAAACCATCCCACTTTGATCCAGCAAGCTAATTAAAACTTATCCATCTTTACTGGAACGCACCGGCTCCGCTTCTCCCTTGACAACACTGTATTTCCAGGGAAAAAGGACAATTCAATTCAATAACCTTTATTTAACAGGAATCTTGGTGATAAGTAGGCCGAGGTTTAATGAAGGGGCTGAATCACAGATGACATGAAATATAAAAATATATCGCAGTCAAAGTCTATAATTCCCGGGCTATTATCTTAAGTCCAGTTTTTCTTTAACGCTTGTTACAGCAATCCATGCTCTCGCTAAAGTGTGTGTGTGCGTGCATGTGTGTGTGTGTGTGTGTGTGTGTGTGTGTGTGTGTGTGCGTGTGTGTAAGTAAAACCTGTTTTCAGTGATCCATTCGCCTCATTAAGGCTTGGCCTACTTCTCTCCTACAATCCCTCACCACAGTCTGTATCTTTTCTTTTTTTTTTTCTTTTCACTTCTACTTTATTTCCAAGAAAAGAGGAGACACAATATGTAACAGCCAATATTGGCCCTGTTGCTCAAAACAGTAATGTATTATTCATTATGTGTCAAGTAATTTCATTATTTATGCGTTACTCGAGCTGTAGTTTGTATCACTGTTGTTGTTGTTTTTGTTACACCTCTAAAATTAGCTGTTCTAATTGTTTTTAACATTTTTTATGACTTTTTTTAACTTGCAAAATTCCAGTCATTTAATTAAAAAAAATAAATAAATAAAATAAAGTCATTAAAAGTGATTTAATTCTCTCACACACCACACAGCCTCATTGGCCACTGGCCTTTTTCATCCTTCTTTAACAGGATTTGATTGTTTTAACAGTAAACAAAGTTGTGTGAATGCTTCGACCCACCCAAATTCAAATTTCCTACCATTTCTCATCTAAAGTCGTGAGAAAACGGTGTGAGAGGAAAACAACATATTCTGATTAAAACAAATGAATTGGATTGTAATGATTATCTTCTTTTGGTAATTCAGCTTTAGTCTAACAGTCAAATATAAAATACAGTGTCATAGTAATCATCTGTCTTGATCTTATTGCTCCGTTATTGGGGCAAACATCCACAACACCTTCAACAGTGATAGTTAAGCTGTTAAACTGAAACCTGCCATACAGTTAGTGTTACTTTGACTAAGCAGCGGAGTTAAACTGGCTACATGGTGTTAGTTTGCTTGCTACAAAGTAGGCTGATGTGATGACAATAAAATAATCCCTCAGCCAAGGGTAATATGCAGTCGTTATCAGTTTAGTGTCATGAAATGATTCCAGCAACAAAAAGATACTGACACATCATTGACTTTACTGTGTAAAAACTGGATTGTAATACAAAACTCTTATTTTCTTAAAAGTTGGAAATAAAAATATAAATTGGATGTTCATTTTTTTTTTTTTTTTAGGAATACCTGCAACATAAAAGACTGAAATATTTTCATTGCATACAATCCAAAAAAAATGAAAACAAATAACAGTAAAATTGCCTGGGTCATTTTTCTTTTTTTTTTTTTTTTAGCCATTCATGCATCAAATTACATAAAAGAGAAGTATGATTTTGATAATAAAAGTCTCCCCAGATAAGGTTTTCCCATTTTTCCAAAATTGTATGTGATTCTGCTTTTCACTGATTATAGTTGTAGCCTATTTACAGTGGCCAGACATAACAGATATAGCAACCCCTGATAAACTAACTGTATATTTTTTTAGTCCACATTCAGCCACATTATGGTTAAGTAGCCTGTTGATTTTTGTTGTGTATTGCCAAAATTACATATATGTGCTATTATTTTATTATAAGCAAATTCCTAGATTGTGTTTTCTGATTGTGCTGATTAAGTTCTCTCACCAAAGTGGGGCGTGGCAGGGGGCGTGGAAAACACATGTAACTTTCAGATGGATTCATCTGAGGGGAAAGTTTGGTGATGGAGCAAGAAAGCACCGATTCATTTTTCACACTGATTGGCCAAAGTGGATGCAGTGGATGTGACTACCTTGGTGAATATCCAACATGTGGAACTGGCAGGTCTTGACAACTGCATGGTGTTGGAGGAGGTTTGAGCTCTGAGTGTTTTCTAGTTGTTATCAGTTTCCCTACAGCTCCAAAAAAAAACTGTGATATTGGCATTTTGAGGGACGTTTTTTATTAAATGGCAACTTCCAATTTGACATATAAATTGTTATCCTTGAGTTCTGGGTTTGGGCTGATAATAATAATAATAATAATAACACACACATGCACACACACACACACACACACACACACACACACACACAAGATGAGACACTAGTTTCTGTTGGGTTTAAGTCAAATGTTTCATTCAAGATGGACTCGCAGCGTTTCAGCAGCATTTATTTGACTCTCACTCTCACACACGTCTGCGTGTGCATGTTTGTTTGTGTGTGTGTGCGTGTGAGAGAGAGAGAGTGTGAGAGAGCTGTTTTAGGGTTTGTGTCCCAACTAAAACACACACATGTGCACACAGACAAACACACAGACCTTCACACAGAGACAGACAAGCCTTTCCTTTTATTGTAAAACCTCAGGTAAAAGCTTTCTGTAGAGACAGGGAGAGTGGGATGGAGAGGGAGAGATAAAGAGGTAGAGTGAATAAGAGCCCAAAAGATGAATAAGGTCAGCAAGAGGGTGATGGGCTGAGGAGGCATAGATGGGGAGTAACAGTAAAGAGAAGAAATGCTGAGAGACAGAGAGAGAGAGATAGAGAAGTGAAAAGGAGAGGGGGTAGAGAGAAGGAGAGGGAGGCAAAGATGGGAGACAGAACTTGTTTTAGTGATGAAAAGAAAGAGGAAAGGATGGGAAGAAAGAGGAAAAAACCCAGGGAGAGAGATTTGAGAGAAGCTGGTAGTTTTTGTAGCTGAGGGAGAAAACATTGAAAACAGACTCGCTTCTCCTCAGGGAATCCCACATCTTTCTCTGTCCCTTTGTTTTCCTCTCACTGTGTCTGTGTGTGAGGGTAAACACAGCGACAGAGATGTTTCCAATAGGAAACGTCATGAATTATAAAATGCAATATACAACTGTCAGATCTGACTGAGTGATTTGACTGGACGACAGGCGGTCCCTGACTGCTGATATTCAGTACAAGAGCACCCTGACGCTTTACTAATATGTATCACTCCGCTTTGCAGGTGTTCTGTAAGAACCATTATTATTAACTTAACTAAAGTCACACTGCAATGGCACAAAGTTTCCCAACACACTGCACACATTGGATTAAATTATTAGTGGTCAGAATAAGATGGGAGGTGAAAAAAAACCTGCATACAGTCGCCTCCCACTGTGGCAGCGCTGCCTCCCAGGCTGTGGTAGTGGTTAGGCTCGTGCTTACGACGAGGGTTAGGACGCGCTGCCTCAACAGCAACTTTCTGGGTGAAAAAGGACCATGTTCAGATACCACTGGGGAAACCTCCAGGCCAGCTAGCTTGCACTAGGGAAACTGTTTTCGTTCAGTTCGGCAGAGGCTTGAATTCTTATTTGTGAACTAGTTGTGGTTAAATAAATAAATCCTAATCTATTGTCGCTTATTACTGTTAACTGATGAATGACGTCATTTGTAAAACTGTTTCATGAAAGCAATGTAACACTCGAGGTGGTGCTGCTGGTCTGAATATCAGCATGGCAGCGATTCGGTCGTAGGCACGAACCATGAAGCCACAAACTGAAAACGCTTACTCACAAACGCTGAAAATCCTCACTGTCGTCATCAGTCTAACAGCACCAACTTGAGAGTGCTGTTGTTCAAATAACTGGGTTTTCATCAGACTTCCTGAACTTGAGAAGTTTTTTTTTACAGATTTTTCCTATCACTAGATATTAAAACTGATCACTCATTTAGACAAGGACAATCATTGATTTTACTGCAGCACCTTTTTGTTTTGCCATAATCACACACCAGCAGAAACTGACTCTTTTCACAGTTGTCATAGAAGTCGATTTCTCTTAGCTGCATTTGTATGATGGGCCGATAGCACCTACAGTATTGCTATAGGAGGCTATCGCGGCTAATTCACACACTCACGCACGCACACACACAGATACTGTATGTATTAAAAAAAAAAAAAAAAAACAATTGCTCACACCATGCAAAGTACAACACACCCTGCGCATGCCACACAAGCGCAAACAGTTGATGATTTTAATCACCATAACATGCTGAGAACACAAACACACCCCCAGGGCTCTAATCAATTACTGCAGAACACACACACACACACACACACACGTACACACACAATCAAGCTAAACTAATTACATTCCAATCCACATTTTTTTCCTACTTTCTGCAGTGTGTGTGTTCTTGTACACACATGTATTTTGTTTGTGTGTGTGTGTGTGTGTGTGTGTGTGTGTGTGTGTCCATACTGCAGGGTGCTGCGTTCCTTTCTGCAAAGCACCAGCAAGCAGCAAGCGACCTGTGAGGTTTTGCAGACTATTACCGCTCTCAGCTTTTTTGAAATTATAATAATCTCAGTCCCTTCTCTCTGCTCTCCTTCCCGTGGTGAATACTGGGGACGAAACTTAAAATAATAGCCCACAAAGTTTTCATATTAATAATGCTATCTGATACATTACAGCAGTGATTCAACCTACAGTGAGGGTAGAGTATGAATTTAGATTTAGATTTAGATATAGATTTAGATTTATTGTCCTCTAGGGGAAATTCCTTTTCACAACACTGTACATATATACACAACAGCAGTGCAACACACTTAGGCAACAGCATCCCATCACCACAGCACATCACACCACACAGTAACACAGGACAGGCTTCTGTATTTGCTATTTTAACTCTTAAGGTGACTCTAACATAACTGTGTGTTAGCGTAGTGATTGTCTTTCATCTCTGGTTATGTGTCTCTTCCACATTTGTGATAAAATTCAAGCCACAGTGACAGCATGGTTACCTTCGCCACAGAAGTTCGAAGTTGGAGGTTTTGTTTTTAATCTTTGCCTGAAATTTTCCAGTGGACTTGGCTGCAGTCTGGTGAACAGATTTTTAGCCCACAGATCATTGGATACATTTTTGGTCGTGATGTGAATATGGGTTTTCAGTCCGTAGTACCATTTTTATTTTGTTGATCAGGTCACAAAATTATGCTGTGTTCAAGTGCTGGTGGGAAGGTCAGCCATCCGGAACTCCAAGTTGGCTGCTAAAAAGCATTGCAATCACACGCCATTTTCAAGTGTTGTGGGTAAATTAAACCCAGAGGAGAGATGATAAACATAAACTGTTATGGCTGCAGATTTGCAAGTTAGAACATTTTTTTGGTACTGGCAGATGTTTGCATTCTACAGAGTGCACTGTAGTTTGCCCTGTTAAACTTTAACATTGCATCACTGATCTATCTAGTAATAATAAAATATTAAATATACAGAAGAACACAGACTTTAATATTACATTTTCTTAACTTGACAAGTGATAATTTGTCCCACCATACCAGCCTCTTGGGTAAGTTCCCTAAATCTTTAAGACCCACCCCTGATTACCACTAAAGACTAAAGCTCAATTACACACACATGCACACACACACACACACACACACACACACACACACACACACACACACACACACAAAATCTGGCATCCAAGTGATCATGCATGCCCTGAACACACGACAACCATCCACTTGCATTTCATTCTGCTTAAGAGTGGCAGCTGAATCCCACAACTGTAAATGATAAATGATGATATATTTTGTATTAAAATTCAGTTCAAGTATTTGTCTGACAGTGGACACACACATGCACACACTCACACACTCGCACACACACCGTCTGTGTTAGCATTCAGTGTTGGTGCTTGACTGTGCTGATAGAGCTATCATTATGATAATACGGAGGTCTATCATAATTATCTGCTAATTGACTGCCTAACGAGGTAGTGCTCGTTAGAATGCTCATTAATATACCATCATCATCATTGATAGCTGTAATCACACAGAATGGTGGCTTCAAGGTCTTGCAGGAGGGTGTCTGAATCTGTGCAATCAAATGTGTGTTTTTATGTGCATGTTTGGGAAAAAATTGTAATTAAAAATGTATTATTTTCTGTACCACTAGTACTATATGCACAACAACTGATGGGTCATAGAGCCTGTTGTGTACATACACTACATAAATTGCCAATAAATAACCTATTTTCTCCATTGCATCTATAATCTATTAAACAGCCTTTTCCTTGAGGTCCTCTGTCACAGTTTCAGTCCATGAATTAAATTAGTGAATCAGTTGAAATGAAGAACAGCAGGTTTTTTGACTGGAAACCTCACATTTTTTCTGAATTTTTGAACACAAAGAGCCCCTCTGTTTTCCTGCTATCACTGCCTGTCTTGAGCCATCAATTATTCCGGTGCTTAAATTCAAGGGGCCCCAGGACGATGCCCAGCAGCACTCCCTACACTTTATCCTTCTTGTGTTGTTTTATTATACGTATTAACTTCAACTTTGAATTGAGCCACAGTGTTGAGTATATCGTGTTTCAGGTTTGCTCGAGCTGGAGTGCAGCACATGTTCCTGCTGCAGCTATGCTAGTTACTTGTGTAGTTACTGTATTATGTTGTATGTTGCAGGTATGCCTCTTAGCCTCGACTGCCGAGCATTTTTTGGCTACAGTGGAGAAAACAGGGGACCCATCATCTACTGGATGAGAGGAGAGAAGTTCATAGAAGAACTGGCCCGGCACATCAAAGAAAGTGAAGTCAGGTAACAAAATTCAGCACAACTACATTTCACATACATCTACAATATATGACAATTTGCAATATCTGTAGATTTCTTCATGTAAATGCTGTATCTCACCAGGACAGAAGAAATATTTAAAGTCGGACAGGTTGGCCATTTAAATGAAAATAACACATATATTTTTTTTTTCTTTAAATTGTAGAATAGATACAGTACATTGATTAGGCTGCAGGTGCCCTACAGAAACTTTTTCAGTTTACAGCTGTAACTGTCTCCCACACATAGAGGATGTTTCATATGTCATTTATTGACAAAATACATTTCAGCAAGACACTGACTATATCAATTAAACCCTTTGTAAGTATAAATTTCTGCTGCTCATTTATGAAATGCCTCTATGAAGTTTAGTTGTACACTTCACACTGACAGTATCTAATTTGCTCTCCAATGACTTATTACTTATTGAGGGTTGTATGACAGCTTTTTTCTTAACCTTTCTGAAAATGATTAATGCTGATAATAAAGTGAAATTGAATTCATTTTCTTCCCTATCGGGACCAATTACAGTGGGTTCTATTGGGAAAAGCCTGCTTGTCTGCAGGGCGTCAAATATCATTAAGAAAAACCTGCCACATCTCCATGGAAACCACCAGAACACATATGTGCATGTACACGCACACACAAACACACACACACACACACACACAGGGAGAGAGAGAGAGTGAGAGAGAGTTTGGGAGATTACTGTTGAAATGTAATCAATTAGAATCAGTCAGATTGCATATCTTGCATAGAAGCATTAATAGATTCATAGTACATTACAATAGCACTAATGTAATCTGAATACTATTCTTTTAGATTACTTCACCTTCAATATACATCTGGTTTGGCTAAAGGAACAATTCATCTGCAGTTTCAATAACTTGTCATCACCGTCTATGACCATGATGAATTATTTCAAGTTGTCATTTAGTTTCAATGGCCTGTTTGTCTTTAGGGAGTCATTAACCTGTCTTATCATCATGGAAACTATCAGAGCCATTTAGCTCTACAATGCAACAGTAAACATGTCATTCCCCACAAAGGATGAAGTCCATGTCTGGCTCAATCACTAACAAATTAGTCACTTTGTTTGAGCTGACATTGCAGTTCCCCTTGGGCCAGTCGATATGATGTTGAATACTGGAATGCAGCAGTGACATGCACCATTTCCCCAAGTTTTGTCAAAATCACATCAGTGGTGTCTGAAATATTACATGTGCACATGGGTGAGTGAACAAAGGATGTGTCCCCCATGTTCTGATCGATATTATCATGAAATCTGCATGAGAGCTCAGTGGTAAGATGCATCATTCCCCCAGGTCTCAGCAAAAAAAAAAAAAAAACAAGTAAGCGAACTTTGCAGTGCCCAACAAATGCAGCAATGACATGCAGCATTCCCTGGGGTTTTGTCAAAATGCAGTTAGTGGCATTCTAGATATTTTCACAGGACAGATTGGTTGACATATTGTGATTTTCTTATGAAGGATAATAAACAGCGCCTGTCCTGGCTGAATGCTAATGCTACGTTACAGCTTCTGTAGGTAACTTTTTTCTTCTAAACAAATCATACACAGAGGGTATGAGCCAAACTAAATGCACTGAGAAAAATATGGTCTTCCAGGCTGCTCCTGGGGCTGTAATCTCATTTGTTAAAATCCACTGGGTGCAAATCACACACTCAATCACCTCAAGGAGGCGTTGATATCTCAGTGTCGATCGCATTGATGCTACCCTTGTAAACAGAGCTCCACAAACCATGTAAAGGTGAGTTTTTATGCTGTATTCTAGATGATTTCTAATACCGTGTTTATGTCACGCAACGTAGAGATTGATAAAACCTGCAGTTTCACAAAGTTCAGAGTGACAAAATGGCAACTTGGCATAGCAATTACAACTCCATCTTTCCTTTTTCTGAAACACTGTGACTCTTTCTGAGTGGTTGAATTTATTCATTTTGAAAACATTTACGCTCAAAGTTATGCACAAAGCATTTCACAGTGGCTGCTTCACCAGCCACATGCACTATGCAGTGGGATTCGCTGTTTCTTCAGCTCATGCTGTTATGGCCCAACCTGGCCATTTTGGGTGCCACCATCTGTTATGTGCTAACCCAACAACAAGTACACAGAATTACAAAAGATTCCATTAAAATGCTCCCTCGTTGTGACTTTAACCTCAGCATTAAAGGCCTCACAGATTTCATTCATTTATTCGTTAATTTTCCAAGCCACTTATCCTAATTAGGGCTGCATGTTGCTGGAGTTTGGCCCAGTACTCATGGGTGGAAGGCAGGGAAACACCCTGGACAGGTCACCAGTCACTCGCAGGGCTCTGAAACTGCTCATTACCCGAGCAGAGCATAGAGAGACAGGGAGAAAAGGGTGTTTTAGACAAAGAGAGCATGAGTGTGCATGAGCATATGTCTTTAAACTTTAAACTAATCATACCCCCTGCTGTTAAATTAACCTTTATTGTAAGAGTCGTCTGTCTTTCTGTCTTGTCTCCCCTCTTGCTGCCTTTAATCCAATCATATAGCAATCCCAACTTCGAACAATTCCATCACAGCACACAAACTCCCGCTGAGATGTTCATTAATCTGTCAAAGCTTAACAGCCGCCCGACCCCAGCACCCCGCACTGGACATGACCAGGAAGGCAAGGGCTGCCTGTCTGTGTATTTTCACAGTGTCCATGGCAATCTCAGGGTCTCCATGATAATGCAAATGCCTGTAATTACTGATGTTTGTTCCCCTGCAGATGTGTCACTATGCAGCAGAGCTGTTGCTGCTCTCAACTCATTATCAGGGCAACACCTGAAGTAGAAAAGTGAAAGAGAAATAGATGGAGCGAGGGATACACAGTGTGACTGACAGAAGAATTCATACACCTCCAGGCTGCTGAGCCTGCACTGCCTTCAAAAGCTCTTTGTGAGCTGTACATGCCTATATGCTTTTGGTTAAGAAAATGCAACATATAAATGTTAACTATGGAACTTGATTGGAGTAGAATGGTCATTCTCATTCAAATCAACAACCCAGAATTTCTTAAGTGGCAGCCATTTTTACATGTTTCTTTGCCATTTTACCCTTCCATGAAACAACATGCAGCAAGTCAGCGAAAACCAAAGCAGTGGAAAGGTACCTACAATTAAGATGTTGCTTGTGCTGACACTAGGTGGTTGTCTTTTACAAGCTGCTGCTGTCTTTTTTAACTCGGTTAGAACAGTGGATTTGACATCTTTGCACAGGTTAGTAGTAAGTGATTATAGTTGGTTATTATATAATTTAAGGTTTAATCCTTTTTTTCAGCAGTTGTCCTTTAGCTGTTTAAAGTTAACAGACACCTTTTTCTCCATTAAAGATCGGTTAAACTACAACAGTTTGAAGCGATTCTCTAAAGTTAAAGTTATGCTTCGTGATGTTTGCCACTTTGGTCTGATAGCTTGCAGATGTTGACTGGAGGAGGAGAAGAATAAACTTTGATGATGTTATATTCATCTTGTTGCTAATTTCAGATTTGTTGATTTTCTGACCGTTGCTGGTGGAACACTCAGATGCAAATATTCACTTTCACTTTTATTAATTTCTGTTCCACAGTTAACAAGCAAGTGTGAGGCACTTAATGGCCCCGCTGACTTGGGTTGCCATAGCAACTAACGATTTTATTCCATAATAGCCAAAGGACCACGGCAGACAGTGCAATGACTGTTATACTCCATGTAAGTTCTGGTTGTAAAAAAAACATTTTGACCCTTGTTTTGTATTAGAAATTAAGTGGCACAAAGCTACTTTGTGTTACATCAGCAGAGTGACTGGAGAAAATGCAAATACGGCATGTAATTGATGCAATGATGTTCAGTAATATATTATCCAAGACTTGCTGTATAATTAATAATAGCGTATTTAATAAAATATAAACCTTTTTACCATTGGCTGCTGAGACAGCTTCCATCCACTTAATAAAACAACTCATATTTCAAGTCAAAATTACATTTTTTCAAACAGCACTTGAAGGCAGCTCTAGCCCACATGTCTTGTGACATGAAGCAGCATGGCACCTTTGTCAAATCCTCCAGATTTACTCTCATACTCTCTGGATCTACTTTTTTTTTTTTTTTTTTTTTTTTTTTGCTGAACATGATTGTCAGGATTGCGGAGGTAACTGTGAGAATATACCCCTTTACAAACTTCTCTTTACCTGCTTAAAATTCACATCAGTGCCTAATCCAGCTGCATTCAAAGCCTGACTGTTTTAATGCAACAGAACTCATAACACTGTCAGAGAAGATTAATAGTTGCTTATGTCACTTGCTGCTCTAGTCCAATCATCTCACACTTTGAGTCCTCAAACTGCAGGATTTATTGATACTCCAGCAGGAGAATGATGCTGTAACTCTGCCTTAAAACAGTGCGGTATAATGCAAATAGCTGATGTTACTTTTTAGTGTAAGCCAACTTGCCAACACCCTGAATGTGGTAGTCTGTTTGGTGCCACAAAGAGAGCAAGCGGCCTAGATGTCAAATCTTGTCACATCTTACAAAGGGAAATATTCCGTTATTCCTGCCTGTTCATTTTTCATGAACTATACAGGTACTATGCAGGTTTAAGAGATCAAGATTTTTTGCATCAAGATACAAAGCAACACACATCTTCATGATGTCACATCTGAACCATATTAACCTTTTATTGAATACAGGCTATCAGCCAATGTTGCCGGTTCCCTCCTAACCATATCCACATACAGTTGTGAGGATCTCTGCATTACATGATCCTAATACATGGACTTACAGTCTGACCTTAACCTTAAATAGCACACAAACAATTTCACATCAAACTATTTCATATCTTTATTGAGGACAGTGTTGAAACGCTCACAGTCTAGGCTGGAAAAAGTGTGTGAACCTCTTGGATGCTGATTTCTATGAAAGGTGTTTTTCTGTTTGTTTGTTTGGTTCGTTGTTTTTTTTTTTTTTTTTTTTGAGTCAGGTGTTTCAGTCAATGTGATGGCATGATGACATGATAGAGGTTCCCCTAGCTCTCACTTTGGTTTCCCACAGAGTGTACTCTTCACAAAAGAGGTCAGATGAAGTGAAACATGCCTCAATCCAAAGAGATTTCAGAGGAGCTCAGGGGAAGAATTGAGGAAGATAATAATACTGGAGCGAGCTGCAGGAGCGTCTGCACAGACTCAGGCCGCCATCAGTCGACAGGCAGGCAGCTAAATGGGAGAAATTGGAGCTGCAGGAGCAATGCTCTGTGGACAGATAATACAGAGGTTTAAATAAAAAAAAAAAAAAACATTGGTGCATACCTACAGCAGAACCTTATCCCAGCAGGGAAGCATGGTGGAAGGAGTGTCACAGTTTGGGGCTGCTATGCTGCCTCAGGGAATTGGCAGCTTGCACTCACTGGGGAATGCATGAATTACCAAATGTACTGAGAGACTGTACAGGAGAATACCAGGGTGTGGAAATTAACATAGGCTGGGCCAAGCAACATAACAAAGACCCTAAAAACAGACATAAATCTACAGCAGGACGGAAACTGATGAGAATGAACATTTTGGGATGACCGACTCAGAGTCTTGACCACATCAGGTATGACCTGATGTGAGCTGTTCATACACGACGTCCCACACGTATATGAACTGAAGCTGAGGAATTCCTCTTAAGTAATTTTGTGCATAACTGTGACCACAAGAAACGTTTGCTTGAGGTTATTGCTGGCAAGGAGATCCTACTGAAGATTCACTTTTTTCACCTAAGACTGTGAATGCTTAAAGAATGACTTCAGTAAAGACGTAAAAAAGTATAGTTATGTCGGTGGTATTTGTTTATTCAGATTGTGATTATCAATTGTTAAGACTTAAGACCACATTAGTGAATTACTGCAGGATTCCAGGTAATTCCCAAAGGTAAACTTTCCCTCACAACTTTTCCTCACTACATTACAAGTTTGTATCATATTTTTTATAGCAGTTTTATATAATGAACTGTTATCTAAAAATACAATTGTGACATGCAACTGAAAAAGAACTTAGAGGGAATATCTTAGATGAAATGTCATGGTAACACTTTACCATAAGAGTACAACAATTAATGTTAGTTAATGCCGTAGTAAACATTAAGTAACAGGTAATAAACATTAAGTAACAGTTAACTAACCGTTAATTAATGTCTCTAAGAATCATGTACTAATGCTGTTCATGCTAAGGTATTAATTTATATGTTATTTAAGGGTTATTGTAGTTATTATTAACATTAGTAAATGCCATAATAATCATTAGCTAACAGGCAGTTAACCATTACGGCCTTAACTAACGTTAACTAACGTTAATTGTTGTACTCTTATTGTAAAGTGTTACCAATGTCATTTTCTTACATGAAAACAGCTCAGTAACGTCTGATCTGGTCTTAGAAATGCGTTATAAACTGGAGTTCACTCCAGGTCTTCTCCTAGTGTGTGCATGCTGCAACAAGATGAGAGAAAAACAATGAAGAAAAAAAAACTTGAGAGCAGAGGAAATTATTATTCACCACTTGGGCGTGATATAGAGTGATGGAAGGAGTGTGTGCGATGGCAGGGGGCAGGTCAATACAGCACAACATGACCTACTTAGAGTTATAGAATTTGATACTGAGAGAGAGAGACCACTGTCTTTACCTTACTTTACCTTCCTTTCACTCATTTCTTGAGAATATTTGCTTTCATCCAAATGTCATGCCAATAAAGCTTTATTAAATTGAATTGAATTGAAGGTGGCGGTGGGGACTGAGGGAGGTAAGCATAGAGAGGAGAGTTGAAAAAGGTGCGTGTGTGTGTTTATGTGTCAGTGAGAGAGAGAGAGAGACAGAGAGAGAGAGAGAGAGACAGAGAGAGAGACAGAGAGAGAGAGATCAGTATAGAGGGATATCAGAGGAGGAGTGAGAAAAAGAGAGTGGGGTAGTAATGTGTTTTTAATTGAGGATTTTAGCAAGTTGCTTCTATTGACAGTGACCTCTAATGCTCCTGGTAGTCATCACAGCGACACACACACTCACACGCGCGCGCACACACACACACACACACACACACACACACACAAATACACAAAAACATACACATCAAAAAACTATGACCTTTTACTGCTGTACCCCCAATGGATATCACAGGGGATTGGTGAGGACACACGCATGTACAAACACACGCACGCGCGCGCACACACACACACACACACACACACACACACACACACACACACAGAGTAATTCAATAGTTCCAGCTTCTTAACATGAATCTTTGTCAGCTTTAATCCCATGTTTCTGTAAAGATGGAAATCAGTGTAACAATGAGGGGGTGTCTTTGAATTTCACCTCCTTTCTGTGCTCTGTGCAGTGCAGTGGGTAGAGCAAGGAATTAACACTGTCAGGGGTTCAATTTCCACTGGGACCTCCCATGCAAAAAGCCTGCGTGTTCTGCTCAGACACTTTGGATAAAAGCCTCTACCGGCGAATTATCAACCCAAATACAAGAAATGTCAATAGTGCTCCTTCCTCGTCAGCTGTTGCCTCGTCTGTGCTGGCCAAGCCTGCACACCGTAAATCCCTGGGATTAAAGTATTAAAGGTAATTAATACTAAAATTGGGAGAATAATAACAATGGAACTGTCAATGGTGTGTCTGTTGTCTGACTCTGGTGCTGAACCTGCACAAGATGTGCTCATTATTTTCAAATCCTGCTGTTCTTTGGCTAATCAATGGAGAGCCGAACCAAAACCAGAGCGTAATGCGGCTCACCTCAGCCAGGCTGCACGTGACTAATGCACAACAGGAGCATTTCTCTCCCTTCTGTTTCTGCCCCCCTCTCTTTCTTTCTTTCTCTCCCTTTTCTTCACGCTCACTCTCCATCAGCTCGAGTGGTGTCATCGATGTTACTTCAGCACCTGCACCGCCTTCCCTCCCAGTGTATTTTGCACACACACTTTGAGTTTGCTATAGCCACCGTGAATCAATCATCCGCTGACAAGCTCTTTTTTCACACCGGGAAACATATAGATGTACAATATCTTGCATGTTTGCATTCATGCACAGATCCCTTGCAGCTATTGGGAAGCAAGTGAGCACCTAGGACTTTGCAAACAGTCTCAGAGGGGTGCAGCTCCTTCTTTAGAGTCACTGGACCCTAAAACATTCCCCACATTGCACAGACCTCTCTGCAGCATACAGATTCAAAATCCATCATGATTCGCTTTTCCTCAGGTATCATGTTCCTCCTGTCTTCCTCGCTGCTGCTCTTGTCTTCACCATGCATATTTGTTGTATTAGCATTCTCTATGCCGCCACTGTGCCATGTGACTATAATATTTGACCTTGCCAGACATGCTGTCTTATCTGAAGCACCACTTGAAAAGGATTTATACCAGCAATTCAAACTGTGTAAGGTTTCCATACCAAGCTTGAAGTCAGTACACTGCGCAAATTGAAACTGTAATCCATTTGCCAAGGTACTTTTGTTTTAATTAGATGGATAAAGTAGGCTTTTCATTTGAACCTCGCTCAGTCTTTAAATGTTTGAAGAAGAGACTCAGTTTAAAGTCATTCCTCGCTCCAAGTGTTTACCTTATGCAACATCATCATCACCTGTTGCTTTCATACGCTGTAGATTCATAAAATTTCCATACTTGGCATGCCTTCTGTCAGTTTTAGTTATCGGGCGAATTGAGTTTTACATCGTCCCATTCTTCTGTTGTTATTTATATCCCAGACACACTGCTGTGTTCTGTTCTTTGCTGCTGCTTGGAAAAAAAAAATCTGTACAGCCATCATTAAATTTTCAACTAAAAATCTAAACCTAGTCTAAACTGAGCATGTCACCCAACTGTTGGGTGTAGACATGAGCGCTTTGAAAACAGACGGTGTATCACATGTGAAGGAGCTTGTCCAGATTTGTACAAGTTTGGAAAAATCTTAGATCATATTCATTTCCCTCTGGTCTTGTCCTATTACAAAGTCTTTTTGGTCTGATGTCTCAAGCTGTCACTACCAAAGTGCTAGGATCTGGCAGAGAGCTCACTTCACATGACGGCTGCTAGAAGGACCTCCTTCTCTGCAACAGTGGCTAGATAGTGGGAAGAGCAATGGAGCAGCAGTAAATGAAGGGGATGGTGACCTCAAGACAGTGATCACTATAAGCACCAAGCAACAACGGAACCATAAAACAATTACACTTTCAGAAAAGGCTTAATAAAAATATTGTGACACATCGCGATATGGTAATCTGAGGTCTTTTCCATGCAGAGGGAAGCAAGGCAGTTGCTTTCTCCTCAGTTCAACTAGTGTTGGTAGGCACTAAAAGCAACTTTCACACTCATTACCACAGCCTGTTAACTGTGTGCTAACAAACTAACAGCTGCTCATGTTGCTCGCCCTTGCTTCAGATGGGCTGGGCAAGCAGAGCGCCTCAGCCTGATAGATGCAGCTGTGCACTGCTGAGCTAGTCATGGACTTTCTCACACCAACTCTATTAATACAACTGTAAGTTTTTAGCAAGTGAGCTCTCTAGCAATGTGAGCTATGACACATCCACTGACATATTGTTGCAGCACTAATAAGACCTGGAGCTCTTTCAGTTCCAGCAGGCGGGATATTTTCACTTTGCTGGACAGCTGGTTGGTCTTAACACAGTCCAGATCATACTGTTACTCTACAAGAGGAACTAGCCCTGCTGCAACGAATTACATGGAAAATGCAGCCCCTGATTGCTCCATTTTATTACAGGTATTCACTTTTGTGAGCTCTCAAATCTTGATGGATGATAAAGATAGTACTCAAGAATAATATTAAATTCAAAAAATCATGTTTTTAACTGGGTTGCCCGTCCCTTTGATTTTTTTCCCCTACTGAAGACATTGATATTACTTGTGATTGCTGTCATACAGATCAGAATAAAGCGATGGGTAAAGTGTATGTGCAAACTGGATGTGTAAACAGCATACAATGTGTGTGACATATGTCATTCAGAAAGAAAAGAGGCAATAACACTGGCAGCTATACCAAGTGTAAATGTGAGGCATACAGGTTGATTTTTACTGCTGGTGTAAGCATTTATTTTGGTGTGAAAGAGAATCAAACTGAGCTGATCTCTGAAACACTGGGCTGGAAACAGTGTCAAGGTATTTGTTAATACCTGGCTAATGAGACACAGATGTAATACTGTTTATATTATCTGAGTATGACGTAATATAATAGGTATAATATTAAACAAATGAAATGTGTGAATGAATGAATACAAAAATGTCTGAAAAAAAATAATTGGTTACTGCTAGTGTAGGTACATTAAGAGTCTTAGGAGTAATTTCCCCACCTTTTTAATGCTACCAGACCATCTGTGCCGACACCACTGCTGTGTCAGCAGTCAGCCTGACTCTGATAACAGCGGCTGTGGCCAAATCTGACCTTAAATCAGGCTTTAAGTTGCACAGTGTGACCCCAACATAGGTTCACTCTCCTCCACTGTCCTCTTGCTACTCCCAGGGTTTTAAAGGAGCATGACCTTAGCATAAGGAGGGAGGCTTTTCCAGCTGTCACCAGTGTTTCATGCACATGCATATTCCTTCCTCTATTCTCCTCTCTGCCTATGTAAGAGGAGGAGGAGGGCTCCCGCCTCTTCCATAAGGGGTTTTACAAGGAATAAATCTGGGTAGGAAAGCTGATCCAACTACCTCTGACTGATACCTCTGTGTGTTTTTCTGTTTGTCCAGGATTTTGAAGGAGTATTTAGGGGAGAAGGAGGTGCAGCTATCCTTAACGTTTGACGCTGTGGAGGAGGCAGACCTGGCTAACTACACCTGTTATGTGGAGAACCACAAAGGGAGGCGCCATGGCAGTGCTATACTGCAGAAAAAAGGTAGATTACTCTCTCTCCCACACACACACAATCTTGCTCTCTCTTGCTCTCTCTTGCACTTGTATCATACAGAAGTCGAGAAGTTGCTCAAATGGGAACAAATCAGTTGCCAGACCATCTTCAAATATGTTTTTTTTTTTTCCTCATAACACAAAATTTGAGAGAGCAATGTGATGAAATGGCATGCACTCACAAACAACTTGCAGGGAAACTGCTGATTAGGAAGGCTAACCCCTAAATATCAGTGCAAGATTCAAGAAATTTGTTTTTCTGTGTGTAGTTATTTATTTATTTATTTTGTCTGAGTACAGCTACTGTTATTACTACCACTAATAATAATATTCACTGTCAGCACCATAAACTTTAATTATATAGTAGTTAAATAAGAAGAGAGTACAAAATGCTCTAAAAGGCATGCTGTAAAGCAGGCTCATTCACTGGGCCACAGATACGACCCTTTTGATTTTTTCTGTGGCCGGCGAAAGGCTGTGAGTAAATCAGGCTGGCATCAGGGATAGACTATGATTAAAAAAAAAAAAAAGAAAAGAAAAGAAACGAAGGCTATGGGCCTACAGGCTACTGTTAGTCTGATGGATGGTATTTTACTGTAGTCATCCTGTTTTCTGTCTTTATGGATGATAGAAAAACACGATTGGCCCTATAGTGGTGGGTGTGCAAAAAACGTCGCAATCAGTACAATGACCAGTTGTTATTTTGGTGACCTGGAAACACACTTTGCTCGTTCATGTGGTATTTTCATGCTTGTACAATAAGGTGAGAAGGATGTCGCATTGATGGGAGGTTTATTTAGATGAGGAGGCACAAGGTGAGATGTGCTTTTTTGGTAAAAAAAAAAAAAAAAGTCACTGGCATTAGACCCATGAGGACCTCGTCTAATCTCACTGCAACATCAATACTGTTGTAACTGCAGCCTTCCAGGTTGTTCTGAATGTGTGGCTGTTTGGACATAATTACACCTATTACGCGTAGCTTATTACGCCAGATATTATAATGCCACATTTGATGACAACAATTCAGCAGCAATGTAAATCCATCATGTGTTGTCAAGGGCAAAAAGTGTGCAGTGGAGCAAACATTTGGCTGAAAATGTGTTTTAGATGTTTGGACAAGTCAGGTGGCCCATTACAATACAGAGCTCAGGGAGTCAGTGTGTTTTTTGTGGCATGCTGTGTTTTGCACATGATATATACTGTGCGGCGAGGATGACAACATGACTCCTCAGAGGAGACATTACAAACTGTAAGGCAGAAAGAGGCTGAACTGGCTGGCAGTGGTCGAGCCAACTTGATGCACAACTCAATGCAGAGGAGGGACCAGTTAGCAGAGGTACTGTAGCCATGGACTGTGTTTTCTTTAATGCAGTAGTTACATTCATTACTTTAGTTAAGACAAAAAATTAATAATCACTTGCGTGTCTGCTTTATTTATTCATTTATTAATCTGACATAATGAATTATGTGAAGCTGATTGTTAATTTCCAAACACCTTGATTATATTCGACTACACCTAGCCCCTTTATGCTTAGCATGCATGGGCACGACTGCGCTCCAATAAATGAAAATAGCAGGTGAGTTTGGCTTAGTCCTCATTGACAAATTACTAGGACACAGCAGATAATGCTGGTTGTTGTGATTGTGGAATTACAATAGCAGCCCTTGTCTCCTTGGTCTGTTAGATGTAACCTTTTGCACTTGTGTATGAGGCTTTGTAGCCTTATCTGCAGGTCTTATTGGTCGGGCCGGCTGCTGTCTGGAATTGATTATTATGATACTGTTAAAGTAGAAGAAAAGAGATGCACATGGCTATGTCATTTCATGTAATTATAGATCTCTTCATGTTACACTGTGAGAGTTACCTGTAGCTATTCATTGCCAAATTATTCTGTGTGGGCCAACAACCCCAAGTGAATTCCAAATTTGGCCCACTTGAAGAGCCCTGCTGTAAAGCAAGAATTTGCAGAGGGGGCCTTGAACAGAGCCCTGTGGCACTCCATAGGTGGTTCCTACTGAGAAAGAAGATAAACTACTTATTATGTGAGAGGAGATTGTTTTAGAAAGATAGGCTCTGAGTCATTTGAGTGTTGAGTCTTAGATAGCCAGCTGATGCCTAAGGCAGAGAATTATAATTATCTATCTAGCTATGTACCTTTTTTCTTTTTATGTTAAACCTGGATTGAAAATATCACCTAGTGCACTGGCATTAAAGAATTGTTCTGTTGTTAATGATTTATTTATCCATCTCCAGCAGCTAATAATGGCTTCCCATCTGCCTCAAATGGCCTAAGTGCTGTCCATTACACAGGCAGGGATTTTGAATTTAGATTGCCTTACCTTTCCAAATAAATCCACCATCTAATGCAATGTTATTCATGATGTGCTGCAGGGTTTTCCTGTTTTTTCATCAGAATAGCCTGAGAATCACAGAAGTCAGCCATCTATGTCAGGGGAGTTAGAGGACCAGTGCCTTCCCAAATGTGAAGAATAAGTAAAAACTGTTTTGTTTCAGCTCATTATTTACTTTTATGCATTTAATCTTTGAATTCAATAACAGTTAATCAAGTGAGTGCTCAGTGCAGTGCATAGTAATTTATTGTTTAAACTGTAACAATATCCATGTCATGTTCTCAACTCTGTAGAGTATTCTCTGAGTGTGAGCCACATGTTTTCATCCTGTCTTAATAAATCTAAAATAATGTATGCCCTGCAAACCTGAGACATATTCCATTGCAACATCTGGTTCTGTTAATGGTGACTGATGTTTTTTTTTTTTTTTTTTTTTTTTTTTTTTCGCCCAAGTCACATCTTTCAAAATCAAAAGTAATCAAAATCAAAAAGGTTTCACACCTGGATTGTCATTAAGAATTGAATGAAACATAAATGTGGCACTCATTTCAAGTAATAATAGTAAATTGTACAAAACAGAATAAAGGTTTCACTACTCTGTCACTGATAAACATGGCCCAGCAGCTTCTGACTGCTACCTGTGTCTGTTTGTCCAGGATTGTCAACAAAAGTCATTCCTGTATTCGGTTCTTCAAAGTTTTTATATTTGCTGTTCAAAACGCTCAGTGTCTGGTCGCTCTTTCCCTGGAGAAGTCCTCTGGCACACAGGAGGGGATGTGTTTTATGTTTTCTGTGGCAACAACAGGGATTTTTGGAATAGAAGATGAACTGGATAGTTGTCATGAGCGATAATTGCCAACCTGGCTGAACAGACAAAGAAAACAAAGTTCATCAACAAAAATTCAAGGAAAAAGACATCCCAGTCCCGTCCACACAGACTGATTGAAGTGACCTCAGCGATGTGTTGCACAGAAGCACCACGGCAAAGATGCAGACTGGATCTCGCATTTATTTCTTTAAATATACACCTGACAAATATTTAAGGGCAGAGAGGAGAACATTTGCAGAAGTCCTGCAGAGTCATGTTTTCTGTCTGTTGTGGAGAGAGAGAGGGTTTGTGTGAGTCAGAGACCACAATCTAGAGAAAGAGAGAGAAACCTAGACAGACAGAGAGAAACAGAGAGAAAGAGGGAGAGAAACAGGTGAAACAGAGCAGGGGAATGAGATAAATAGTCTCAGGGAAATGTTAGAGGGCTACATCAGTGCTGACCATGTAAGATGTTATGTAGAAAACCAAGTGACAGGAGGAATGAGGATGTAGAGGGACATGAACGGGTTAGAGAAGAGGCAAAGACACTGAAGCAGGCAAAGAGACAAAAAAAAAAGATGCAGATGAAGCAACATAGATAGAGAAACGGTGGGAGGGATGAAGAGGAGGTGCAGAGAAAAAGAGGAAAAAGCGAATCAAAACAGAGGGGAAGACAGACTGGAAAAGGTTGCTCTCCCTGTCTAACTCCTGCTGAATGCCTTGGGTGTCAAATCTATCTTACTATACTTAACTAGCACCCCAGGGACTCACACACACACACACACACACACACACACACACACACACACACACACACAGACAATTGCACACATGAAGGAGCACATACAGACGTGCACACATGTGGGAACACACACACACACACACACACACACCTCCACAGGGGGTCAGAATGTGAACCTGGGGGTCGTCATTATTTAACATTGTAATTACCTGCAAACCATTTTTGTACATGTTCACGTGCATGAGGAGGAAGTGGCCTAGATTAGAGTGTGCACGTGTGTGTGTGTGCCAGGTCAGAATACACTCACACACACACACACACACACACACATACAAATACAGACACACATGCAGTTTCCAAAGGCTGTAATTTTAAGCAGGTAATCAGCAATCACCCAAAAATGTGGCAAAACGTGTGGGACTGCTTTTAAATTATGGAAATAGAGCACGCTCTCTGTATGTGTTGGTGTGTATTTGTGTGTGTGTGTGTTTATGCATGTTTTTTTTGCATCTCACAGCCCTTTCCTCTTGATTCTAAATGAGGTGGGCTGCTTTGACTCATCACTGCATTCCAAAACACACTCCTGCCCCTCTCTAGCTCTTTCTCTGTCTTTGCCTCCTTTCCTATCTCCTCTTTCTGTTGCTCCGTCTCTCTCTGTCCCTCTCCTCAGCCCTCTATCTCTTTCTGTTTGGGGAATGGGAATTTACAGTGAGTTTACAAAATGAGGGATGTCTTCCTGATATTGAGTCGCAGCCCCTTCTGTATAATCCACACCTCGCTTGTCTCAAGGCTGAAAAATCCTTATCTAATCCATCTCCATCTCCTCCTTTGTGATTGGTGTATTTACCGTGAGGGAAATCAATAAGGGATGAGGTCTTTTACCTGGATTCCCCTCATCTGTGTGCTTCAAGTGTCCACATTATTTTGTAAATTCAGTGTACACTTCACAGTTAGAATGGCTCTTGTTTTTCACTCTTCCACTAGTTGCATAGTATCATTCAGCATATTCAATGTGTTTTGCAAAACCTCTCTAGCTTGGAATACCCTTTTAGTATCTTTGATATCATTTAATATCACATCACTTTATCATTCCAGTCTGTAAATATCATCATGATGTCAGCCAAGGGCTTAAATTGCCTATTGTCCTTTAAAAGCTAAAAAGTTGAAGTGAATTGGGAAGTACCAAAATTTTGTTTTAGGACCAAGATTTTATTTTATTCTGCTGCTAGTAGGTCAGTGGATTTTTGGAGGCCAACCGAAGTGGAGTCATTAAATCCTCTTTTTTCTTACATAAATTTGATTCTCTCAACAGGAATTGTACAGCAAGTGGAGGGACATTTTGAAAGCAGAGATATTTCAATTGAAAATCCAAAACAAATAGCAAGTGGCTGGACTTGACATTTCTGACATTAAGAACTGCTGACGTTTGTTAAGTTCAGACTACTATTTTTGCAAAAGTAAATATCACCCCGTGGATATCTCTTGATGGACTAAAACTCAGTTGCTCCTTAGCGCCTCTGTGATGCTCTGTTTAGCTTTGTTGATGCTGCTGCTAAAATGTAAAATGATCCTGAAGGACTACACCAAGTTTTCAGGAGACTGGCGCATTAGTGAACTCACCCGTTAATAACTGTAACCCTGGCACCAAAATTATCCATATGTCCCCCAGTGCTCCATGCTAACTCTTCAGCATTCACTATGTTGAGTCACAGCAGTGCACCATCATCTCAAAAGGAAGAAAACGATTAATTTTAGCAGCTAAGTTAAATGGTATGTGATCCTAAATAATATACAGCACATTTAGAATTTTTGTGGAGGAGGTTGCTATTATTTACACGAAATATGACAAAATGACAACATACTGTTTTGAACCAGCACGGCTGCTTTTCCTGTTTCCATATGAAGAGGAGGCTATGGGTGATGGGAGAGCGTGGGCAGCTAAAAATCACCGCTCACCGGATGAATACACAGTGTCTCGATTTGAAATAGCTCCAGAGACAATATTGATATCTGCTATACTGAATCAATGATAGCCCACGTCATATTTTAAACTGATAAATCTACAGGACAAATCAGTAGCAGGTCAGTTTTCTTCCTGTGGATGGCATTCAACACAATGCGTGCTCCAGTGTTAGCAGAGCCAATGATTGGCCGGGGACACATGGATGATTTTGGTGTCTGTGCTCTCAGCACTTGACAAGTAACCTGACCAACTGGCCAGCCTCACAAAAACATGGTGTGCTCCTCTTTAAAGCCGCTAACCTGGGCTAACTAGCCAGATGACTGCTCCAGCTGTGCCTTGCCTGTGAATCTAATAGGGCCACGTTAGGCCGCCTGCCCCTCCCTGTCTGCCTGGACACGATACAACAGCCCAAACAAAGCCCAAGTTGTCTAAAGTTAGCACAAGTTACCAACGCTTGATTTCATGCATTGATAGAGGTCAGTGTGTGTGAGCGGGTGATTGGATTAGGGTGTTCTCTCACCCTGCAAAGACCCACAGTAATGGCTTGGTGCGTCTGTGTTGCATGCTTGCACACACACACACAGGCGCTCTTCTTATTGTAACAGACAGAGGAGAAACCGTGACGAGAACTTTAGGAGAAAGTAAAATGGAGAGCGACGGAAAGAGAGAGAGAGAGAGAGAGAGAGAGAGAGAGAGAGAGAGAGAGAGAGAGAGAGAGAGAGAGAGACAGGGGGACAGAGAAGGAGAGACAGAGAGTGAAAGACAGATGGCACGATAGGAACCAGCCCTCAAGGCTAATTCTTTTTCGTCCATAATCATTAATAATATTTTGACAGATTGCTTTGGCAGTGCATGCCAAATGCAATTCTAATAATAAAGCCCTTGGAACGAAACTGTAAATTGTTAAGAGAGAGACGGCTGTGGACTTTTGATTTCAACAACATAGTGTCAACATCCCTTTATGTGTTTGGGAGTGGGGAGAGAGACAGCATGGCAGAGAGAGAGAGAGGGAGAGGGAAGTCATCCTCTGCTCCCTGCCTCTCTCTCCTTTCTGCCTAAAATCTAAAAAGCATACTTAAAATTCATTGTTAAAATTCAGCTCCCATTTGCCCCTGCACTGATACTGGGAGACAGCGGCAAGCGACTCATTACTAATGGAAAATATCTGAGAGAGATAAATGAAGGGGGGCTGTATGGGGAGGTTGGGGGGAAGTGTGAGTGTGTATGTGTGTGTGTGTGTGTGGTGGTGGTAGTGGTGGCGGTGGGTGGGGGGGTAGCAATAGCGAGAGAGAGAGAGAGAGAGAGAGAGAGTGAGAGAAACAGAGGGGAGGCATGGATGGATGGAGGCAGGGACAGTCGGAAGGAGAAGCCGAGGTTCCTAAATGTGTCTCATTACTAATGGAAGCTATCTGAGTTCACTTTACTGTAGAGCAAATATTTGGCAATTAGTGAAATTTCTCTATTTCTCTTCTCCCTTGGACCACCATTAAGTCTCTCTCTCTCTTTCTCTCTCTCTCTCTCTCTCTCTCTCTCTCTCTCTCTCTCCCTCGCTCACCACCTCTTCCTATAGCACTCTCTATAGAGGAGTTAGTGCAGCAGCACAGAATAGAGCTGCAGAGACGTCTGCTGGTCAAATGTGGTAACTTCAAACAGATGATGTGGTGGTAAATAAAGCGATGGGTAGGCTGTGACTTCTGGTAACAGATCATTATATGACAAAAAAATCATTAAAGCGTTCATTTTGTTCTCCTCAGCTCGGCCAGTCCCATTGGTGAATATCATTCCCGTGCAGCTGCACCTGTGCACCTTTGTTCAAACCCACAGAACTTTATTTTAAATTCTAATGGAGATCCTAAAGTTCCCGAGGATAGTAAACGCATCCTGCTGAGTTACAGGGCTAAATGATGCACAAGACATCCACATGTTTTCTATTTGATGCAATGCTGCAGCCGGTGAACAGTGGCATCTTGGAGCCCCTGGGCTTACTTCAGGCACATTCACATCCAGCCAAGGATGTAAGTTAAAATGCTTTTATTGGTTGAGGCATATCCATGACATCTTGGATTTCAGTGTTTCACTCAATATAAGTGTGATGTAGCTTCAATGTAGCAATGCAAACAGCACATACAGAATATCCAGAACCAACAAAATAAAGCAAACTTTTGTGTGTGTGTGGAACTTTTCATAATGGAGGGGTAAAAATTCATATTATAACAACTTTAGAAATAGTTGTGAATTGATAAAATTATGGCTCTTCTTTCACAAAACTTTATAGAAAAAAAAACAAATAGGGTTCTGCTACTGTGTGAGCCTAAAGAAGTATTTTCTGGTGCTATAAAGACTACAATCCTTTCAATAGAAAAAAATAATAATGAAAAATATAGTAAATTAATGTCAATTTTCATAAGTCTAAGCGGTCTGTTGATAGTTTGTGACTGTCATCTGCAGTTAAACTCCAGTTACATCAAATACAGTGTATTGCTTGGCACCATGTTCACACCAGGCTATACAATTTTTATACATAATATTGTAGTAAAAGTAAATGATCTGATTCAATTTTGCTAATTACTGCAGAAATTAAGTACAATAAGTAAAATAACTGATTCATACGAGAAAATTTAAACAAGTCAGACTGAGAGTGTTGCTATAGTGCAGGCAGTGCTGCGCTTGTCAGTCTTAGTGCTCATTACTCATTTCAAAAGGAGCGCTGCTACTCAGCACATCATTGTCTGTCTCTCATGTCCTATTGTGAAATCAGAATTAGTCAGTTTCCTTTCCTCTGAACAGGAAACCAAACCATGTGATGTCCAGGGTTTCTGTTGTGCCCTGCAAACATCATTTCCATTCACAAGTAAACTTTCCCACCATTTCTCGTCTACGCTGTATCAGTGTGAGAACACAGCACCTAATTCGGGCTAAAATGAGTGAGAGGCTGCATATGAGACGATGTTCCAGGACGATTCAGCTTCAATGTGACATTTAGCGGAGGGGGGCTGAACAAGTGCCTTATGGGCTGTTGCTTTGTCAGAGCAAACTGTTATGCTCTATAATCTCTGTGCATCTCTGTGCAGGCTTCATGCTGCAACCCCCCTCACGCCACCCCCATAGATGAGAGGATCTGATTAAATTTTGGAGGACCTTGCTGCATAAATTTGAATATTAATGAGGGGAAAACATCCTTCATGCTTTAAGATACTGAATTCATATTAATACCACCTATGTTTTATGTGGAAAATAAGTGTGTTGTCATAGAGATGTTTCTGATTTTATGTCTAAATTAGATTAATTAGCAAGCTCAGGAGCACAATTGCTAGTGTTAAACATATCACGGGGATTGTGGTGGGACATTAGGCAGCTCAAGTGCCTCTTACGTGTTTTTTCCACTCGCTGGTTTAATGGGTGAGTGTAGGGTTGTGTTTGCAGTGGCATAATGGAGATGTTGTGATGCATTAAAAAAAAGTTGTTCTCCAAATATGGTTGGGCGGAGGTGGGCCAATAAAAAAATAATGGTCCATAATGCTTGTGTTGTAAACGACAGGGTGAGCGAATATCCTCCCTCTCCTCCTGTGTTCCTCCTCCACTTCATCCCGCCGTGCACTGGACCATGAGCCGCTGTGTGGCTCCCAGGTGTCCACAGAAACCTGCTGACTGCCGGTTTACTGTTCCGGGAGAGAGTCTGACCTCACGTTCATATACTGGGAAAGATCCAGTTCAACCTTGCTGAAGGGTACGACTGGTTTCAACAAATAAATACATGAAAAAGGATGTGGTTAGACTGGTTTCTCAACTCTGTTGCACTGAACACAGGACATGTGAATATACAGTTTCTAAAAAAATACATGCATACATAATTGCATGATCAGTATTATTGATACTAGTTATTATTCTTCAGTATTGTTATCAAATTATGAATATCACATATATTTAAATAATAGTAGGCCTGTAGCTACCATTTTTGGCATGATTTGGAAAATCTCTTGACAAAGGGAAGTGGTTTCAGGAAGAGTCATGGCAAGGGGAGAAGATGGAGGGATGGAGAGAGGATTGTGTGTGTGTGTGTGTGTGTGTGTGTGTGTGTGTGTGTGCGTGCGTGCGCGTGTGTGTGAATGAGTGATAGTGCTATCATAGGCAATATGAGTGCATGGGAGATTAATGGGACATGGCTGGTGAATGACACCATGGGAAATGTGATCTATTACTATCACACACACACACATACACACACACACACACACACACACACCCATGCACGCACGCACACATGCACGAATGCACGTCCACACACCCACACACAGTTTCTAAGTGTGTGTTTGCCATGCCGAGGTGAGGTCATCAGTTGTCACGGTGAAGACAACATGCTTGATGTTGACTTATTATTATGTTTTGGTCAACTAATGTTGTGCTCATGTGTGAAATATGAAGAATCTCTACAGAGAGAGACTGATGGAGAGCCACGCCTGTCCTTCTCTTTCTGTCCTTTCCAAGTCAATTCAATAAGCTTTATTGACATGATAGCATCATTCTTACATCGCCAAAGCATCCTGCACAAAGAACATCATCAATATATCTGAGCCTAGACCAGGAACTTTACATGTTCCGGACCCCCTAGTTGCCCCTTAATTATTTTCCCTGATATCAAAAAGATACTTTGGCTTGTGTCATACTTGCACACTGCCAATTAGATTAAAATGTTTGAGGTTAAAATAATAATTACTATAAAAACAATGATTAAACCCTGGGACATAGGAAGTCCTGGGTCCCCCAGGGGTCCTGGGATCCCCAGACCAAACAGTTGAACAAAAACATGTATACAAATTATAAATAGCAGTATGTAAGGTGGAGCATGGTAAATAGACACATTTGACATTTGGCTGGATATTCTCTCTATACTGCACCTGTTCTGGTTGATATTGTCAATAAAGTGTGTTCAAAACAGAGCTGTTATAAACCAGATTAATAAACTGCAGACACACTAGCTGCAACTTGACATGCACACAAACATATACAGGTTAGCCGGTGCTACACAGGAAGAAGTCTTTTGACATTAGGAATTATGCATGACTGATATTTTTCAATTCATTTGTTTTTGGTTTTTTTTTTAAACTCATCCCCTGCAGTACTGCAGTGTACCCGTAGGGGTACGCTTACCCCCATTCGAGGTATTGCAAATGGTCTTGACCATGCATTTCAATGAATAATCAAATACATTCAAATATGTAAAATTTAGAAAGTTCAAAGTGACTTCTTTGGTGTTGAATTAAAATAGCCTCCATCTGATTCTTGGTAGTCTGTGCTCACCTCCCCCCTAACAGCGGCCCCCAGATTGCCTCTTAGTCGGGATGGACGTCCCTGTGTTCACAATCAGCTGGAAACCTCTGACCTGCTTATTTTTCCACTTTAGCCAAACCCTGGCTGAGGTATGCCTGGGTATATATCTTTTGTTGGATAAAAAGTAAATTTCATGTAAACTGGGAATATAAATAAAAGTGAAATTCATTCAGACCCTGACCTCTGACCTCCCCGCAGAGGGGGCAAGTCAAGAAAATGTCCCAAGAAGAAAATACCATAAATTAGTAATATTCTACTTCTGCTGATTTTAAAATGGACAAACTGTTTTTGTTCGCTTCTCGGATGCTGTGATGTGACAGTCAGAGCGACTTCCAGCATGTTTTACGCATCCACTTGTGTGTGTGTGTGTGTGCGTGTGTGTGTATGTGGGGGGATGTTTTTGTCTGATTCACTCAATTAAATTCAGTTCAGTTCAACATGTTTTACTGGCAAGAAATGGAAGACAAGGCATTGTCAAACTCACTAAATACAATTGGCATTCATCACAAAGTCATAAAATCAACTGAATAGTGGATGACAGCGAGCACCAGTCTGATTTGTACAAGTGTGTATTTGTCAGTGTGGGTGCACTTTTCATTCTCTCTTCATCATCCGTTCTTTGTCTCTCAGAGGAAATTTGCCAATATGAATCTAATTAAATTTTTATGTGTTTTGTCAAAGTTTTGTCGTTTAACCAGTTTGTGCACTTAAATTTAGCCAACTATGTTGTAAGAGGAGAAAGGAAAGAGAACGCAGCACATTGACAACAGGTTTTTAGTATGCAGCCTTCTAAACGTGACAATAATATGTGATTATTTGTTTTTACATCCCTCTCACTCTCTAGGTCTCAGAAAATTAACTGATATGAATCTAATTAATTCCTTTTGTCTCTTCCTCTCCCTGCTGTACCTCTGTGTGTTTCCGTCTCGGTGTCTGTAGATATGTATCGTCTGGAGTTGGCTGGTGGTCTCGGGGTGATATTGCTGCTGCTGGGGGTCCTGACAGCCCTTTACAAGTGTTACAACCTGGAGATCATGCTCTGCTACAGGAGGCACTTCGGCAGCGATGAGACTGAGGATGGTAAGCTTTCAGTTTCACGTAGCGGCACACACAAAGGCCACGAGGATTCAGACAGGCATCTTTTTCTATTTTTTTTCCCCTTTCTTTTGTATTCCATACAAGGCATGACATCTGAAAAGACAAAAAAAAAAAAAAAAAAAAAAAAAAAAAAAAAAAACCATGGAATCTGACCTTTACATCATAATGAAGCGACATTTTGACAGCCTTTGGCTTCCTTAAATTCCAGATAAAATGGACATTGTCATTTTAACCCTTTTATGTCTTACCCCTGGTCATATTGTGCACCCATTTAACAATATATGCCAATTTTTTTTTTTTTTTTTTAAATTGTATTCTTATATCAAAATACAATTTTTTTCCTTGCTGTTAAACAAAATATAACACTTGCTTATTTAGGCATGAACCATGCAATTTAACCAATAATATCATCCACCTGTCAATCAACCTTCCACTTTTAGCGGGACAAAGCTAGAAGATTCATGTCCAAATCAAATCCCTCCCAACGTTATGCCCCACCTGTGTATCCTGTTTCATTTTTTAGTGGATGACATTTCAGTCCACACTTACTGTTCAAGCATGATGTCAATATTGAGGATGCACTGTCCTCCAAGACATGGGAGGTAATGGGGGTTTTATATAAAAATCCCAAATGAATCAAAATGTAGATAATTACATGTGTTTTTGTGACGGTGCACGGTTGGGATTTGGGCTGGTGAGGTGGCATTTTCCTCATGTTTTTTTCCCGTCTGTCCTTGTTTCATTTTGGTGACTCACCATGAACTTGATTGCACCAAAGTGGGAGGAGAGGCGCAGCAGGGGGTGTGTCAGTAGCAGCGCAGTGTAATTTTGGTGCCAAGGACTAGGAAGTGCAGACCGTGACGAAGGTGCAAGGTGCCCTCGTGTTCTGAGCTATGTTTGTGGCTTTAATGAGCGCTGCACACGTGAGCAGATCCCGTTCAAACACTCGCCAGCCCTTTTGTGGATGATATGTTGACAAATTACACTTCCCTCAAACAGGAATAAATAAAATCCAAGATTTTTCCATTCTAACTATTTACACGTGTGGCTGAGCTGGGAGCAGCGGCCCTCCACTCTGAACCGTCAGCATGTGCAATGACACATGGAGCGGAGATTGTGGAGGCGGAGCCATCCTCTATAGATGTCAAGTAACAGGCTGATGGATGATCTCCACTTCCTGTGGCCAGACTGTCCCTGAAGTTCACCAGTTTCTGTTTCGGCTCTTTTGCCTGATATCACTGAACCGTTTGTTAATCTTTTTGTCTTGTGACCCCTTAAGGAGGTGGGCAACTGAGACCACTGGCATAAACGTTTAGGCAGGCAAGAAAAGCTGTTACACTGCAAAAATTTTACTTGAGCAGAGGTAAGATTACTGGCATCAAAATCCATGTGAGAATAAGAGGATAAATGGTAGATAATACTAAAGGACAAGGAGATATACTCATTTACTTAAAACTGTAATTTTTTTCTTCATCAACAAAAGCTAAATTTAACTCATCAAAATAAAAAGTTGAGTGTATGACCAATAAAACAGAGCTTTGCCCATCTCAGTACACGCATTCAGCTTTAGACAGTGACCACGGGCTCGTGTTCATCATTTATCTATCAAATTATTTCTCAGCTGTTTTGTTTCTCCCTCTCCTCATCTGCAGGAGCTTTGTGTCATTCTACCAAAGTCCCTGAACTGTCTCTAACTTTGCAGCGACTGACCAGAAGTTGAAGGGCAAATAGAGTCTAACTGATGTTAGCAGCTGAATAAAACAAAATGCATAAAGCACGAATGAACAAGTGTGGGTGGTTTCAATGCAGGCCACCCCTCTTTTATTCACCAACATACTGTAAATGCAGCGGGTCAAGGCCTTGGGTTTGGATCTGATGACATTCATCAACTTTTCTTTACTTTGTTTCCATCATTGTTCAGAGTCTGACTTTTAAAAGGTGTACTATTTAGTGGAGGAAATGTAAAATGTAGCCCACTTGAGTCAAAACAAATTTAATTGAAAGTAAAATGCACCATTTCAAAAACTACTCCAAAAAGTTACCAAAAGCCTCTCAGTTATATTGGCAAGACCCCAAGCAAACTTGTTACCGCCAGCTTTGGATTTAAATGACCAGGAGGCTCCTGCCTGGGGGTTTAATGTTGTGCTCAGGCTCATTAGAGCTTCAGAGCTCAGATGTGACTGCAGGCCGAGGCTGCCTGTGATTTAACACTGCACAGAAAAACCTGCGAGGTAACCAGCGAAGAGAGATGATGCCCGGATTTCTTCTGTTGGCACATGTCTACACATGTCTACACATGTCTACACACCTACACAACAGGGTGATGTGTGTCTGCCCTGGACTAATGTGCTCTCTCTCCCTCTCTCTCTCTCTCTCTCTGTCTCTCTCTCTCTCTCTTTCCTTCCAGATAACAAGGAGTATGATGCCTATCTTTCCTATACTAAAGTGGACCTGGACTCTTTGGGCAGGTGTGTGTGTGTGTGTGTGTGTGTGTGTGTGTGTGTGTGTGTGTGTGTTGTATGTTTTGAACCAAGCTAACCAATATACCTTTTACGTCCAACAGATAGATAGATAGATAGATAGATAGATAGATAGATACTTTATTCATCCCGAAGGAAATTCACAAATTCACAGGGAGCTCATTTCTTGTTGGCGGATGGACCAAATAAATAATTATGTTTTTCAGTGTAATGAGTAGTATTTACGTCGATTAGATAAACAGGCTAAAAGAAACATGTTTTCCAAAAAGAATTAAATTCACCATATTCTCTTGTGAGTGACTGACAGGCTGCACTTCACCACCAAGCCACCACGGTACACAATAGAAAACTGCCACCAATATCAACATTAATACCGATAACTCTGTCATTTGAGAGCGTGTGAGCCACAAACGCTCAAAACCATTTGAAAGCAGCCAATGCTGATATCAGCCAACGTGCTCTAACATGAAAAAGAAAAAGAAAAAGAATATCTAATATGAAAAAAGGCGGCTGTTGCTGTTGCAAGTAGCGGGCTGCTAAGTTTCTCTCTCGCTCTCAATTTGAAACGGCTGACACCAGACTCACTGAATCACTCGAAACTTTGAAAGTCAACGTGCAGTTCTCGGGTCTGGACCCAGGCTAGGGAAATTGTTATTGACCTGAGATACTGCGTTTTACTTTTCTGTTTGATATGGAGCTTCTATCCACGTTTCTTACAAAAAATTTGTTTCTGTAAATGTGAAAGCAGAGCAAGCAGCGAGGAGGAGACGTTTGCTTTGGAGATCCTGCCGGACGTCCTGGAGAAACACTACGGATACAAACTTTTTATACCAGACAGAGACCTCATACCCAGTAGCAGTAAGTATCTATCTGTCTGTCTGTCTAAAAGTGAAATATGGATATGGGATGAAAAGATACAGATGACAAAGATGACCAAACACAGACCACACACACACACACACACACACACACACACCACTCTCTGTTTGTTTCTGTCCCCTGAATTCATTATCATGTGTCAGAACAAATCAGAACCCATGCACATCTTCATCACGATACGTTCACAAACATACACATGGATGTGGAAACACTGCATGCATAGAGGCACTAGACACGTTACATCTAACACACACACACACACACACACACACATACTCGCTCAATCTCTCTCTCTCTCTCTTCCAGTCTCACACAGAAAGTTTCCCTCTCTGTTTCTTTTTCTGCCTCACGCATCGTCTCACTCTCAGTTTCACACACACACACACACACACACACACACACACACACACACACACAAACACAAACAATACATGCTGAATTGCTTGTCACCTATTTCACATTATAGGACAGTTCTCATCCTCCCTCAGACACAAACATGCATACAGTACACACACACACACACACACACACACACACCCGCACGCATCATTTGTCACCAATTCTGCAGATATGTGTCACTCAGCTGAAGGGGGAATATGACTCTTATTGCTCTGTCAATGCGTGACCTCTCTCTGTCTCTCTCTCTGTCTCTCTCTCTCTCTCACGCACCCACCCACACACACACACACACACACACACACACACACACACACACCATCCATACATCTACCTTCCCATCATTATTCCCTCTGTCTTCACAGCTCTTCTAGCTACAGTGCATCAGTTGCCATTTTATTGAAAACCTTGTATCTCCCCCCCAAAAAATATATGACCTTTTCACAGTTTGTTAAAGAGTGGCTGATTTCCTCCAACCGCTTTGCACCGAGCTCTGCAACGAGTGAAGAAGAATGAAACCCGTTTTCTGTGTCACACGACCCACCACAGCGATGAACAACAACGACAAATAAAGACGACATTACTGGCAGCGCGTACTTTCATGGTTCAGTTGCAGGAACTTCGGGTTTCCATGTGACTCAAGCAGGTGTTGCTGCACCAGTTAAGACCAGATGGCATGTCGCTGATCCCTGTGCGGAAACAGCAACACAAGTAAAATGACACTGTAGGGAAACAGGAAACATAATACGTGACATAACATAAGAAACTGAAAACGTGCACAGAAATACAGGATGAAAGTAGTCGTCAGCAATTATAAAATCCTATTTTTAAAACATTTCAAGAAATACAAAATGAACATTGAACAGTGGTCCTCAATTGTTGGGTTGCAGTTCAATTTTTACATCAATTTTGAGTGGACCACAAGCTTGTCGACCCCAAGACTAGCCCAGCTGAGAACCGCTGACACCGAATATGAATATGACGATAATAAACATATAGTCGGTAACTCTAACAGCTATGAGAAACTAAAAAATTAATTGTGGCTGGTGAGCATGGATGGAAGCACGGATTTTTTTTTTTTTACAGATGCTTAACGATGTTAGTGTCAGACACAATGACTCGCTTAAATATGGATTACTTGATATGAAGTATGTTTTAGATATGTTAATGTGTACATACTTAAAGTTTAAAAATGTAATCTATGAATATGCTGCAGCAAGAAATAGTGGAACCATCATTAAAAGTGCCGTAATAATATGCACTGGCTTTATATGGGAAAAACTGAAAAAATATTTCCATAAATTTGTAAACACACACACACACACACACACACACACACACACACACACACACACACGCACACACCGAGTTACTGGTGATTAGAATGTAATCGGGGTCATTTTTTCACACATGCTGTCACACTTGCACACACACACACACATACTCACTTTTCAGATGTTTCACCTCACAAATGACTTACATGACACACACACACAGTAGCGTTCCCGGTGCTGCTGGCATTCTAGGTACCATCATTAAAAACAAAGACGACCCAAGAGACGGCCGCATGCCATTAGCATGTCAGGAGTATGTGCTGGCAACAGCAGGAGCCTGGCCTCATTAACATCAAACATACATGTGTATTGTCTTTGACTCATTCGGTTTTCAAAGCAAATTTAAAGACACAAGGCACCTACAGAGATTCAGACGTCATCATGAAGAAAATCCGAGGAAAAGGACGTCACGTTGCTGGACATGCTGTTTAACTGACAGGTGATCTGTGGGAAACACCACGGCAGCGAGCGCTTCGCACCGGAGATGGAAACAAAATAAACAGAGGATGCCAACCATCAGAGCAACATGATAGTGTATACTAATGCACTAACATTTAATACTGTAAAAAATAAAAGAGTGAGCCAGCCAAACCCATAAAAAGCACTTGGAAGGGAGTCACTTACGAAGCTTTTCTCAGGCAGAAAGTGGGATGACAAGCATGGCTGCATTATCTGCCTTAGTGTTCATGTTGCAATGGCCATTTTTCCCATTTTGCCAAGCCCTATTTCAAGCCCCTTCACGGACCTATGAAAATAATATCTACACAAAAATATTCATCTCATTTGAAGTGAAAACATTTTCTCTAGCACCTTAGACTGCTGACACCATGCCGTATTGCTTTTGCTAGAGACTCCAACTACACACACACGCACACACAAACACACACACACAGACAGAGAGAAACAGTAGATAAAAGTGGAAAAGTTTTCTCTGAAAAATAATATCGTCAATAAAATGCAACTGAAATGTAGTTCCTTTCGAATACTTACATTACGATATGCTTTTAATGCAAACCATGCAGTTTCTCATCTGTGTGATCTGTTTTAAGATTATATGCATTATTGATACACCTACAGTATGTGCTCTGCTTTGGTGGTATAGGGGAGAATATTTCGATATAGGTGATATTGTTTTTATTAGGCCAGAAGGCAGTGAAAGTGCAAAAGAATATATTGCTCTTGGGTACTTGGGTATTTTGAAAACACTTTTGGAAAAAATAACAGTAGTGCCTTATTAATTCAACTGAAGTATGAAACTAATGCACTCACTAAAATATTGAGCCATTATCCCCTGTCTATTAGCATTTTCTTTGTAAAATGATGTTTCCCCTTGTCCTAAAAACATCCAAAAAATGAATGTAGTCGCTAAAATAGCCTGATAATGTGGCAAGAAAGTAACAACTAATGCCTGTTTTCTGCATTATTTAACATCTACTCTTCAAATGTGTGAATAAATTTACTTACATGTGGTTTAGAATGGATTGAGTCATTCTACATCGCCTGGCCCCAGCCAAAACTCTACAGTATACAAATTAACACACACACACACACACACACACACACACACACACACACACCTCACCCTGAAACCAGTTGAAAAAGTAATATTTCCTCCCGAAATGAAGCTTCCTTCCTGTGCCCTGAAAATATCATGGAAACAAATGTCCACTTGCTGTCTCAGCATGCATACAAATACTAATAAGTGCCATATATGCACAAACTCAAAGAGGCACATGCACGTGCATGCACACTCACATGCCCACACAAAAGCACACAAAAGGATGAGGGCAAATGCACAAACATAGGCAAACAAATACAGAAATAAAATGAACAGCCTTTGGGCTTGCCTATAGGCTACATAATGTACTTTTTTGTGTGTGCATGTGTGTGTGTGTGTGTGTGTGAGAGAGAGAGAGAGAGCGAGCAGTACAGGGATGCAACCTAAAATACTCCATTCAATTATCCACTCCATTAGTCCTCAATACACAAAGTGAAATGAACAAGAGACCAAGAAATAAACAACAGGAAGGGGGGCAGAGGTGGTTAGGGGGGTTATTGATTTTCGTTATTTCATTAATTGATTTACATAATCCCCAAAAACAAAGAAAGGGGAAGGAAGAGAGGGACAGGAGGAGAGGTGAAGGGTGAAGTGAGGCCGGGATGGGACGGGAGAGAAAAAGCAAACTAGACAGCCACAGTAGGGAGGGGGACAGGGCTGCTCTGTACTATTTGTGCCCTTCAAATTGAGCGTGAAATTGCAATGTGTTGTTGGAGACTCTTTGTCATTAATTTGGTTAGCAAGTGAAGAGAGGTTGCACGCAGACAGGAAGAAAAACTGCCATACTCACAGAGCGCAGCAGAGTTCCCAGACATTTGTTTGGAGGCAACTAACCTCGTCGTACAGAAGCTGTGTGAAAAGTGGCGTGCGTCGTGCGAAGCTCATCAAATTGACAAAAACGTTGAGAGTTACAGTAACAGTGACTGGAAATATGAAGTGAGAGAGTTTTAATGGGACAGGCCACGTAAGCCAGTTTAAATTGTGGTGAAGTGTAGTGATTCTGATGCAACTCACAGATAATAAAGTTAGGAGCCCGAGTTTGTCAGGTCTGCAACTCAAAATCAGACTTCACATCAGTGACAACAGTAGACACAACTGTAGTGATTTTGAAATACTAGCTTTCTTTTTAGGAACAAAAAATCAAAATGGAGAGAAAGGATGCTAGGGGAGGGCCAGCATCATTTAAGGGTATCCAATAGCAGTGTTAACATACAACTTTACTTTTACTTTATAACTTTTCCTGTAAAATGTGAATTTGTCTTGTCCCATCTTGGAACTCCCAGAATTATCCAGTTAATCAAGTGGAAGACACTAATCATGTTTTTTCTTATCCTCACATTTTGAATTTCATCCTTCTTTCACATCCCTTTTTCTCTCCCTTTCACTTTCTCTCTCTCTCTCTCTCTCTCTCCCAGTCTACATCGAGGACTTCACTCGCAGTGTAGAACAAAGCAGAAGGCTCATCATCGTTTTGACCCCAGAGTTTGTTGCCAAAAGAGGGTGGAGCATCTTTCAGATAGAGACACGCCTCCACTCCATGCTGGTCACCGGGGAGATCAAGGTGTGGATCAGGAACTAAAACAGTTTGAGAGGCCAGTAACTGTGTAGTTCAGCTTTTCAGCTTTGGTTACATTTACCTACACATTAGAGGAACAGGGAAATGAAATTATAAGATTCTGGACTCCAGACCTCTGAGAGGATGTATGATTTAGTGTTTATGGTCATTTTCACACAACATACACTGTAAACCCTCACACATATTTACAGTTTGTTTCAGTGTGATGAAGAAATCATGGAAGACATTTTCTCCCTCTCAAATTGATTGACTGAACTTAAGATACGTACACTAACAATATGTGACAGCTAAAGTTGTATATGATATTTGACGATATAATTATTTAGTCATCCCCTTGGCCTCCACCATGGGGCTAGGGAGGACCACTTTTGACATCTTGGTCATTGATTTTGTTTAGTTCTTCACAAAGTTCAGAGGGAAGGATTTCCATAATCTCCTGATCCAGTTTCCCCCAGAGCAGTGTGCCTCAATTTTGCACAGCTGTCCAAAAACCTAGAAGTTTTATTAAGTACATTCGAGTGGGGGTGTTTCAGCACAACCTTGATCCATGATCAAGGACTTGTCTCCGCTCCTCTGTGTCAAAGCCAAAAAATGTTGCACAAACTTTGCCTTTCAATTATTCTTATCACATACTCTTCTCACTTTCACTCCAGTCTGTACATGTGGAAGCTCAAAAACAGCGAAGTACTCCACACGCCGACGAGAGCTGCTTGATGAGCAGTTCCACTAATAGAATATCATGTCTGTACTTACTCAAACCTGCTCCTACCTCTGCTTTTCTGTCTGCCCAGGTGATCATGATAGAGTGTGCGGACCTGAAGAGTGTCATCAACTACCAAGAGGTTGAAGCACTCAAACATACAATCAAGGTACTAAACAGAGAAAGAGAGATGGAACAAGTGAGGGATGGAGATAGGAGGGGAGGGAAGGAGGCAATATGCACACAAACCACAAGACTGAAGCGCTTAAACAGTCTGTCAAAATACTGAGTTGATGGATGGGTGGATGGATGGATGGAAGAAGTCATCCAGAGAAAGCTAGTGAAAGTGAGAGAAACAGCAGTTAAAGAACTAAAAAAAAATGTATACGTATGCAATTGAAAGTTCGTGTAGAAAGAATAGTTTGCTAAGCTCTGATTGAGAGAAAAAATGTCTTCTTGTCTCTTCTCTTCTGTTCTCTTCGCTGCTCTTCACTTCAGGTCTTATCCATCATCAAGTGGAGGGGTCCTAAGAGCAATGAACTGTCCTCCAAGTTCTGGAAACAGGTGATCTATGAGATGCCTGCTAAACGTAGAGAGACACTGTCCAGACGCCAGGTAAATTGCTAAAATTACAATGAAAAATGTGTGCTACATGTGTCTCTACCTACCTACTTACACAATAGAGAGTTAGGGAGTATTATACATAAATCATATGCAGAAACATGATATGGGGTCCATGGCACCAAAGCTTATAAACTCCCAGGCCCAATTCTGACTGGTTTTGTGGGTCCTTGACATTTATAAGTTTTGGAATCCTTGGTGTACTGCATTAGATGCCTTCTAATTCAGACAGACACTGTGCAGATGGCAAGTACTGGAGCCTGGTGAAAATTAATGTATGAAGTTACTGTTCGCATTTGCCCTCCCACAGGCATGTATTAATATCCAACAGGTGGTCGAAGCTTCCTACTAAAGGCAGGGATGCTGTCCAGATGCCAGATAATTTCTAAAATCCAATGGACAAAAATGTCAGTATATCTAGAGTCAGTTAGAGATATCAGGTGTGAAATGAGCTTCTTAAACCAGGCAAAAAGCCTGTCTAAAGCCTAGGATGATTGTGTGATACTAATCTGAGTGATTTGGAGCAGGTTCAGGACACAAAGCAGCAGCTATTTGGAGACATTGAGGACATGGAGAGACCAGGGTTACCAGGCAAACTAAAGTTTTCCTGTTTGGAATTAGGATTATTGCCATAGCCAATGTGTCCTTTGACAGTGTATGGGATACAATTATCAACTCTGGGAAGGTTAGAGATGCTGATTAGCTCATATGTGAAGAAATGACTTTGATTCCCAAGTTGTCCTAGGTATGTAGCTTCGTATGGGAAAGGGATTCCTGAGCTGCCTGTATCTTGTGTACCACAAGAGTTGAAATGTGCAAAAGTAAGGATTGAGATGGCACTTACAGAATTTAAGGACCTACATGTCAAAGATGCAGCACCTACTGTATTAGCAGAGTGAAAATGGAACCAAAGAGAGGCAGGGTTACAGACACAGTCAGCATTAAGACATAGGGATTTTATGGGGCACGTGCAACAAGGCCAGGTGGAGGATTTGGCCTAGGTATAGGACAACCTTTATGGAGTAAAGCAGCTTCATCAGGGAAAAGAAATGGTTGTAGATGAAATATATCAACAACAGGAGACAGGAAGGTGTGCTAAGGCAGTATCTCAAGCAAAGTAAGGCTAGTGGATGAATCGGTAGAGTGTAGAGGAGTGCCGAAGAGGGAAAGAGGGTATTAAAGATCAGGAGGGTAGGCATTTTATGCAGGCATGTTTTTGGACAGCTAGGGGTGGCAGGATTGGCAAATGAAGACTTTTTTGTGGAACCTCTCGTGTGAGAGCTAGAGTAAAAATGGACTCCTCTTACATGCATCAGCAGCAAACAGGTATAAAGGCATGCAGACACTGTCCCAAAGGCATGTCCTGGAGCCTCGTAAAATTACAGTGGAAATTTAATCTGCACATTTGCTTATGCTCCCCTGGGATGCATACATCAACACCAAACAGATGGCCTTGGAGATGCCTGCTAAATACAGGTAATGTAAGATGCTCTGCTGATGTCATGGATTGGACTATATTCATGGAGTAAGAAATACAGACTGAACTACACAGATAAAATGAATAGAAAAGCAGCCTTCCTTATCAGACAAGTGTCCTTCTTTACAATTAAAACTGGTGTAAAAAATTGGAAAATGTTGTGGTGAATAAGGAAATTATCCTGCAAAACTCCTATTTCAGCATTTCTCTCTGCATCACCTAAATACAGTACATCAGTCATAAGAACAGGATTCTTATGGGGACCTGTCAGTTTTTACAATCTTATAAATGAGTTAAACAGACTATAGCTTTTCTCATAGTATCGGCTATAGTGGCACTATTTTATTATTAGAGTTTGTAGACCTAGCCAACTTTGAGAAAATGAAATTCAATCAAATAAGACAAACTATAGCAACAGGTTTGTGTGAGAATCACCGTCTTTCAACATAAAACTGTAATGTGCATCACTAAACATGGACGTGAGATAGGGAAAGGGATTTCAATTCATCGAGAAACATGAAATAAAGTTAAAAAGTGATATTATTGGGGCACCCCCATGGTTCACTTGGTAGTGTGTGACCTACATACCAATATGGCTAGTCCTTGCCACAGCGGCCCAGGACACAGGACCAACGCACACTGGCTCAGGCCCTTTGTTGCATGTCATCCCCCCTGTCTGCCCTGTCATTCCTATCTCTCTCCACTGTCACTGTCCAGTAATGCAGAAACACCCCAAAAAAGGGATATTATCTGCCCTTGGGAACATATTTGGGCTTCTGGATTTATGCTGTGCAGTTGTACCTCCTAGACAAGAGCATTAGTTTTGTCATTGGATAAGCCAGTGGCTTCAAGTGCACTGCTTTTAAAAGAAATGAGTGGAGCTGATACAACAGCTCCTAACACATCCACAGTTAATTTATTCCCCCTAATTCAACCCCTTTTACAACTAATGGGCCTCCACTGTGCTATTACCTCTGACTACAAAATGATCAAAACCCAAGTGAGCTTGCACCATGACCTGGTGCCACCATGACACCTCGAAATGCAGGTTTCTGTCCTCTTCCCAACAAACTGCATTTCATTTGAAGTGAAAACGTAATCCAACCCACCGACAGAATATGGCTCCAAAATGTACTATGAGTATACGAGCATGGATGTTAACATCTGGCAGCCAGCTATTACTCATACCTGGAAAGTCTAGCATAACAAAATGAACTGACAGCAAACTAGAGGTCAAGATGAGGTGAAATGCTTCTTCCGTTTCTAGGTAAGGGAGCACATTTCTCCACTCCTTGATAGAAGCCACAAGAATACTGAACAATTAAAGCTATTAGCCATGCTCAGCTAAAGACTGGAATCTGATTTCCCTCCTGTGTCAGTAAGAATTAGCTCTGGTCACTTAGGTGAGTCACATTGCTCTCTCTGCTGGCATATTTTAGCATATATCTTAGTACTGCCGATTCTTATGCCTCAAGACTCTTTTGTGAACAGGTATGAGTCACAAATTGCCAGAGGAAAGATCTTGTTTGCTCTGAGGGCTTTGTGCACTGTGATGTACTTGTGATGTGTGTATTTTATTGGGAAACTTCAATACTGACATGCTGTCTGGCTCTGTATTGACTGGAAATAATTGTTTCTGATTCAGAATGTGTTACTTCACGAAAATTTGAGTCTTAACAGAGCTCCGAAATCCTAGAACCCAGTTCCCACATACCCATACCCATCCCCCCAGAGTATGTGAAGGGATGTCACAGCTCACACAGGAAATGTAAATGAAAGTACAGTATTTGAATCAAATCAAAACTGTAGTTTTTCACCATCAGTGTGGTAATTTTAAGTATTTAGCCCATCTAAAATGTCCTTGAGTGTTCAAACAGGTGCATACATTTTCATACTGACTGCAACTGTAAATGATGTTTTCATGGTAACAGGTGATGGACTCTGGTGAGCAAGGCCTGTTTGGTGATCTACAAACCACCGTCTCCACCATCGCCATGACAACCACCTCCGCCTCCCTGGCTCCCCCTAGTGAGAGTCGCCATGGACATCATCAGGTCAGCCACAGCATTCCTAAACTTTACTTCAACTGACATATTAACTTGGATTTGGCATTTTCTAAACTACATTTAAATACTCTCAATGAATAGTGGCTGTGGTCCCACTGGTTCAGGGTCTGCATGTTACAAAATTATTAGCTTAGTATATTTTAATAAACCTGTGTCCCATTTCCTCAGTTTCAGTCTTGGCTGATGAAAGAGTATGTTTTTCCTACGAGTAAATTCACTGATTTCTACTCTGTATGAATAAGATTTTGTGATTCTGTGTGTTGTGTTCTTGATTGAAATGTAGAAAAGGTCTGCACATTTCTTTGCTATGTCTACATATACTTGTGGGGTCAAATGCCACTTGGACTCGTATCTGGATGATGAAAGATGCATTCAACCATTTTCTTTCCACCATAGGTTGCACTGGCAACTGAGATCCCTGACTACAACCAGATGACCTTGCCACTGGGTGGGGGTCACACAGCTACGGCAGCCCAGATGAGACATTTCTGCCGCAGTTACGAGTTCCAGCTGCCTCAGCAGCCCTCCTCCCTGTCGCCTCCCCTTCCACCACCTTCCACCGTGCAGTTCTCCACTCTTGGCCCTGGGGGGCGCCACGTCTACTGCAACATCCCTATGACGCTGCTGAATGGACAGGTGAGCAAAAGGATAGTAAACAATATATTTTTGCAGGGTTTTTTCCCAGTTAGTTTCTGGCTCCCATTTTCCTCAAAGTGCTTTGTTTCTTTTTCTTGAATTTCCGTATAGTTGTTTTGTGTGCAAATACTTAAAATATTAACCAATTAAAAATAAAAAACCCTTTTTTCTCCCCAGGGGCTCAGAGCAGTTCAGTGGGGAAGAAGAGGTCTGTTTCGTTAAAAGAAAACATAGAAAGAACAGAAGTTATATTATCCTTTCACAGATAAGCATTTATTCTTGCCGACTAGCAAATGAAAACTCATGATTGTCGTTGTCATTGTCATGCACATGCATCAATGTATAGAATACAGCGCCTGTTTGTCCATCTTGATAATGTTCCCTATAAATATCAGATGCTCCAAGACATGCAGTTCGTATGCAGCTCCTGTATCAACAGATGAGTTAGGGAATGTCTCAATGTTGCAACTGTAATCTATGCTGCTGCAGTGAGTTTGTCTGAAGAGTTAAAGGGCTGCTGCATTTTCATTAACTTTGATGGTATTGATTTTGTTGACTAAAGTCATATAACATTTTAATCAACAAAATCAGTAAGACAGAAGTAAAAAAATGGTCAAAATTAACCTTGGCTAACCGTTAGTGGTTTGTTCTGCTGTATGTGCGTGTGTGTGTAGTACTTCCCAGAGGAAAAGAAAGCATCACATTAGTACTAATAGATGTTGTACTGTGTGGTAGATTATTTCTAATAGTCGTTTTGCCGTGCAGGAGATTACTTCTAATCATTGTTGTGCTGTGTGTTTCCCAGGTGGCTCAGAGCAATACACTGGGGAAGAAGCCAGAAATCCATATGAACAGCACCTTTGTACCACTCACCAGCAGAGAACTAAGCTCTGACATCTGGTAGAAGGACTGCTCAACTGGTCCTGGATTACAGACCGGTTTACAGACTGGTTTTCGCTGGCTTTGGACACAAGGTAGACTGGTTTTCATTGGATATTCGGACTGCGCACAGACACCTGTCGTACTGGATTTCAAGGGAGTCTGGTCATGGACTGCTTACAGACTGGTTTTGGGCCAGTTCTCCCTTGTCACTGAACATGGGATCAACTGGTTAAAGACTGTTTATGCCTTGGATTTACATTGGTTAGGTATACTGGCTGCAGAATGCTTATAGACTGCTTCCTGGTTTGTTTGCAGCTTGCATATTCAGATTGTAGAAACAGGACTTACCATCTGTTTACAGGCTGATCTAGACTGATATGTAAGACATGTAGCCCTGAGATACTGGAGACTGAGTAACATCAAAATGGACAGCTATAGTATAACAGCTATCTGTGTGGTTGTCAGGTTATACTGGTAGACTGGTAACTGACTGGTCTTACCAGTTTGACTGGTGGGTGGGGCTTGTGGAGGGGTATGGACACTGAATGGAAAAAATCAAGGATATTTTAAAGAAAAATAGGAATCCATAGACAGGAAATACCAGTTGCATCCTGAAGTACATTCTACTTTTAAAGACAACTGACTTCTGAGAATACCATTCTACTTAATCACCAGCTAAGTAACTGGAAAATCAGTCCATTTCTTAACGCTTAACTGCTTGGAAAACTGGTCTACCTAAAAACAAAACTAGCGTAATCTTGGAATGCCAGTCAATCCTCTAGCTAGCTGAGTTCTCAGAATAGTGATCTACTTTCCGACCAGGTGGCTTGTCAGAATAGCAGGCAGACTTTGAGCTATGATCTTGGAATACCAGTCCACCTTAAAACAACATGTTAACCTCTTTAAAAACATTCTGCTACTAGTTAACTGGTTTGGCTTACAGGCTGAAATGGTGGACTATGGACTCCAGCACCAATACCAAGATACCAATGAAAGTGTAAAGTACTGGCTAAACTGCAGAATTGCTAGACCTAAATAATGGGAAGACTGGAAAAGCACAATTAACTGGTGCTAATGGAAAAATCACCAGTGGAATAACTAGTTGAGTAGCAACCTGGTTGACAATTGTCTGGTTAAAACAGACAAACCATTCAGCTAGTAAACCAGTGAATGATGATCAAATGGACTAGGATTTGGGAATTTGGGAACCAGTCAGCTCATCGCCTTGTAACCCAGTAAAGTGACTGGCTAGTAAAACTAGCCAAGTAGTCAAGAAGCAAACTGGCCTAGAGGTGAATTGTCAACTCTACCACCATACTAAAAAGCATAAAGGACTTGGCTTTTTCTATTTGCATGACCACCCATTTAAATGAAAAATAATCAAAGAAACACAGATAAATGAATAAATGACACAATCATTTGTCGCAGACTCTCTTTATATAGAGGAGAATAAATGTTTTATGTTGATATTATATTTGTTTTCTGTCCGGCCATAATGAAATGATAATACTTAAAAAAGGGAAAAAAAGGAGGCGTCCCTCCAAAAAATGTTTTTTGTTTTTTTTATTTGTTTTTTAAAATTATTTTATTTTAGAGATCTATCCTTTTAGAAGTTTGGTAATCATTTACCAGGCTTTGTTTTTAACGTTTGCCGTGTTACAATAATATCTGTACAGCTTTCATAACTTCTACACAGGCCTACATGAGGATGATTAACTCCCTACATATTCTGTTGGCACCCACAAACATATGTGTGTATGTATGTGTGTGGGTATGTGCGTGTGAATGTGAGCGCGAGTGTGCCCGTGTGTGTGTGTGTGTATGCAGCCATGCCCCTCATTTTGCTTTCTTTCCATTTGGATGGACGTTTCTCGTGGCAGTACAACCCTGCTAATGGACTCTGCAATGGAGAACATCTACCAGTCAGCCAAAGGGGCTTCACTGCATAAAATGCCGGACTTCAGCTGAACCGGAACACATTCTTCTTTGTGAGCTTTAAGAAACCAACATTATTACCATGATATTTAAGCAAAATGAATAATGTTTTGAATTTACACAAAGGTACTGTCCTTGTTTTATTAAAACCAATGAATTCTGGATATTTGAGATTGTTTGATACAATAATGAATTATTCGTTTCAGTTGTTATTCAGTGGCAATATAGTGGCTGTCTTTTGTTTTTTGCTCATTTCTTTGACTATTCTTTGGATATATTAGTTGAAATAATTTAATTAAGAGCAAATAAAAGTTATATCGGTTGTTTTATACATATCAGATGTCTATCCTCTTACGCATTCTATCCCTGTTGTTGCTCGTCCACCTTTCCTCTCCCCCCACTTTCTCTTTTTCTTACCTTCCCTTATTCTCACTTGTTCTTCCTCTGTCCATCCTCCATTTCATCCTTGAACAAATTCCCTGTCACCTCGTCTCCTGTCCAGCTGTCATCTCCCTCTTCCCTAACTCTATCTTTTCTTCCACCCATTCTTCTTTTTACTTCCTCTCTTCTTTTTCCTCATCAACTCCTTACTCTCAGGCCTCCTCCATCTCCTCCCTCTCCCAGTCCTCTAGTTCTGCTGGACGTATTGATAGCAATGTAAAATCCTGTGTTCAGCTAGGTGGAGATGGGCTCTTTACCTTTTTCACTAAAACCAGTTTCTCACTCAGCTGGACTAATCTGATTTGATCGGAACTGAGGTATAGTGAGCTGAATTGAATTTGACCTGAGAGTTCAGCTGAGTCGAGCTGCGGCTGCCAAAAGCTCCAGTGAATAGGGGAGATATTAGAAGAGATAGTTATGTTGCAGGCATTTATCCTCAGCAAGCTGTACTAAACCAGACTTAGTGCCCATGTTCATGAGAAGTTTAATAATGAAATAAAGAATCACAAAGGACAATAATATCCTGCTGAGGACTACATCAGCATGCAGGAATGCTTATTTTTGTGTTTTTGCACTACCCAACAAAACATTGTAGCTTTTCTGATTACACGAAAATTAGTCATGTCTGTTGAGGTTAATCTGGGAAAACAGCACATACATCAACTCTGAGAAACAAGAATAAGCTTAATCCTAAATTAGAGTTGAGATAAGCTTTTGGTAAACCCAGCTCTTAACTGTAACCTGTCGCCGTATTGGTTGCTTTAACTCCCACTATTTTGTATCAAATAAAATGAGTCTAACCCAATCTTGGTAGCACTTCTAGCTAGTGGTGCTGTAATTATTTGATCTGGTGAAATACATTTTTGACACTTTTGTTCTTGTGTAAATCACATCTTTCAGAGCGGCAGTTTCTTCGCGTAGACCAGCATTCTCAGCACAACACAAATATGGAGTACCTCAAGGTTCTACCCTGGGTCCTGTTTTGTACCTATATGATACCACTTGGATATAGGATTCATTCACTTCCTTTTTTCATTATGCTGGTCTATGTTGATGATACATAACTGTATTTTCCTATAACACCCAATGACAAATGCCCAGCACTTCTTAAGCTCATTAACTGTGGATGTTTAGATATCTTAAAACTTTTGTTGACTTAATAATGAAAAATTGAATGCTGTTCAGCTTTACTCGTGGGGGAAAAAAAACCCCAAATCAAGTAGTTGCTATGCTTTCATGATCTGAAGATACACAAATAGACTTTTAACTACAGTTCTGAATGACTAAATGAACTGATCACATCTATTTTAGTTTATTTCCATTTAAATAAATTCTATTGCTTTTAGATTTACTATTTGCTATTTTAGTGATTACTCTTCAAGCAATAAATGGCTTGGCCACATAATGTCACTCCCATTGTACCGAAGCAAAGAAGAAAAACAGAGCATTTTTGACTGCTGCTAGATTAGTCCTGATTAATACCAATTTGATGCTGTGGCCTACCTATGATCAGCACTCCTTAACTCTGACATAACTTGTCTGAGGTAGCACTATCAATAAAACTTACATTTTCTTTTGAGACTACTGAAAACTGCTGATTTGTTTGCTGGGAGTCCTGTCTGGTGTTTGGCTTTTGCAAAATAATAGAGTTGGTAAGATGAACACAACTGCCATCCAACCATCCAACGACGGACCTGGCTCCATCAACAATTAATTTTGGGGATGCACAGCATCTCATGTATTCTTGTTTAAAAAAAAAAAAAAAATACCCAACTGAGTTTTATTCTGTGTTGTGACATCGGATAGAAGTTCTTGTTTGTTAATTGTAACATGTAGTTGTATGGTCACAGCCAGGCAGGGCTGGGCTCAGGTGGAGACCAGCTCCCAAGATGTGGTCCAAGGCCACAAAAAACAAGAAGACAGAGTTGGTGATCTCAGAAGTGACCAGAATGGAGGCTGAAATGTACAAAATCAGTATTGTGAGCCAATGACAGCCAGGAAGGTGGACAAGCTGGGAAGCAGTCACCAACAGGGTCATAACGAGGAATATCCCACAAGCAAAACTGAGCTTCCACATAAGATCTGCATACAACGTCCTCCCAAGTCCCAGAAACGTACAGTTCTGGTATGGCTTCAAAGCAAACTGTCATCTCTACAGAACCCCAGCCTGCAGCACATCTTATCAGGCTGTAAGTCAGCTTTGACCGAGGGCAGGTATCGGTGGCGACATGACCAGGTCTGGCGGAAACTGGTACAAGGAAACTGAAACACAGAGAGGAAGAAAACATGTCCAGCCAATCACCATCTCAACCACAGATACACTCCTGATCAAAATCTTAAGACCAGTTGAGAAATTGCAAGAATTTACATTTTGCACTGGTGGATCTTAAGAAGGTTCGAAGTAGAGCTTCAAAATGCAAAAAGAAGAAATGGGAGTGAGACAAAAAAAAATTTGAGTAAGCAATTTATTGCAAACAACCATTAAACTGAAATAGGCTGTTCATCAGCTGATCAAAAGTTTAAGACCACTGCCTTTAAAAGCCCAAATCTTGGCAAAAATGTGGATTTAGTATCATTTTCTGTCAGGTATCCACACTGTCATGACCTCCTGATGGCAAAGGCAAAAAAGCTTTCTCTCCTTGAATGCGGTCGGATTGTTGAGCTGCATAAGCAAGGCCCAACAACAAGGCCCTCACAGCGTGCTATTGCTGCTGAGGCTGGACGCAGTAAGACAGTCATGTTTAACTTCCTAAAAGATCCTGAGGGTTATGGAACAAAAAAGTCAAGTGGTAGACCCCAAAAAAATTTCACCGGCCCTGAGCTGGAGGATCCAATTGGTTGTCCGTCAAGACACGGGATGATCCTCTGCCCAAATTAAGCTTGTCACTGGTGCCAAGTGCAGTCCCATAACCATCAGACGGCATCTGCGAGAGAAGGGTTTTAAGAACAAAAAATGTCTTCAAAGGCCTCGTCTCCTTCAACGACACAAAATTGCCTGTTTGGAGTTGGCACGAGAACATCAAACATGGGACATTGAAAGGTGGAAGAAAGTTGTATTCTCTGATGAGAAAAAATTTAACCTTGACGGTCCTGATGGCTTCCAACGTTACTGGCATGACGAGGAGATCCCACCTGAGATGTTTTCTACACAGCACAGTGGAGGGGGCGGCATCATGATCTGGGGGGCTTTTTCCTTCAGTGGAACAATGGAGCTTCAGGTTGTGCAGAGGCATCAAACGGCAGCTGGCTATGTGGAGATGTTGAAGGGGGCATCCCTCATGACTGAAGGCCATTGTCTGTGTGGTAATGACTGGGTTTTTCAACAGGATAACGCTGCAGTTCACAATGCCCGCCTGACAAAGGACTTCTTTCAGAGAAATAACATTACTCTTTTGAACCATCCTACGTGTTCCCCTGATCTAAATCCAATTGAGAACATTTGGGATTGGATGGCAAGGGAAGTTTACAGAAATGAACACCAGTTCCAGACAGTGGATGCCCTCCATGAAGCCATCTTCACCACTTGGAGCAACATTCCCACTAGCCTCCTGGAAACACTAGCATCAAGCATGCCGAAATGAATTTTTGAGGTGATTACCAAGAAAGCTTTTTTGCCTTTGCCATCAGGAGGTCATGACAGTGTGGATACCTGACAGAAAATGACACTGAATCCACATTTTTGCCAAGATTTGGGCTTTTAAAGGCAGAGGTCTTAAACTTTTGATCAGCTGATGAACAGCCTATTTCAGTTTAATGGTTATTTGCAATAAATTGCTTACTCAATTTTTTTTTTTTTTTTTTGTCTCACTCCCATTTCTTCTTTTTGCATTTTGAAGCTCTACTTAGAACCTTCTTAAGATCCATCAGTGCAAAATGTAAATTCTTGCAATTTCCCAACTGGTTTTAAGATTTTGATAAGGAGCGTACTCTTTGTCAAGCAAGGTGCTGAGACACCCCACATAAAGCAGAGATGGAGCTTTTAAGAACCCTCTGGAGCTCAGTATCTCTTTCCCTCCCGCCTGAGACAGCTGTCTGGTTTGGTTTGCTTTTTGGTTTGTGGTGCTGCACCATACAACACTGCACTGCTATACTCTTCCACCCATGCACTCACTTACACTACTGATCCTACTGATTACACATGCTTATTTTGGGTTATTCCTTTATTGATGTACTTTAATAAACTCATTTGTTAGCCGTTGTCTTTGTGCACATCTGCCTCCTTGGTCATGGCCATGCAGCCTTGGAGTTATACTGATGTGTCAGAGGGTATTCTACAATGTAACATCACAGCAAGGTACATACTTTTTTGCTAATTGGCCCAGAGGACTATATCATTTGTTGGGAATTACATGTTTACTGTCGCTGGTGTTAAAACAAGGTACCACTAGCTCTTGGCAAGATTTCAACATTGCTAGTGATAGAAAAAACAGAATTTGACAAAACAACAGCCGTAACCGCTATTCCTCTGTACTTCAGCGCTAAGACAGCACCAGCAGCTCAACTGAAAGCCTTTTAAGTGTTTTTGAGTAGGTGTGGAAAAGCACTCCTGCAGAGTGCACACTGAAGCTGTGGCATTAAGTCAAAGCACATAGTTGTTTTTGTTTACACTGGTTAGTAAAATCGAACCTTGGGAAATTTCTATACTTAAAATGAAATAATATAGGGTTAGGACCTCAAAGGTTATGTTTGTACTGATAACCTAAAAGGAAGTCTTTGGTGTGACAGTGCTTGATGAATCAGGGCCTGAGTCTGTTGTTGAAGAGACATTTTATAGGGATTGACCGAGGGATTTCAATAGCCTTTCTGCACCATGTTAACCTCAGTCCAGTTTGTAAATAATTTTTTCAGCTAACTTGTTTGCCTAATTATAGTATTCAAACACTATCAAAGGTGTCTCAAACTGGTGCATCTTCAGATGACAACTTTAAACATTTGTAACAAAATTTCAGTTCCTCCTTATGTGCTATTTAACATCTGGCCAACACCAAATGATTAACAAAAGAGGAAAAAGGAGTATAATCCAGGCACTCAAGTGAATTAATAGGTTTAAAAGGCCTTTAATTAATAGGGCTTAAACATTAAAACCACCGACATGTTTCGGCCATGCGGCATTTCTCAAGGTGTTCGGCATCAAGAATGGGAAGACAAAAGGAGGAAGTTATAGACATCTGTCCACGCCCCTAGGTGGGAGGGCTGAGTGGTGCAATGGCGCAGGTGTCCTTCGGGGGTGTAGAAACATAGAGATGGAAGCAAATGAATGAAAAACAAATTCTAACATCTATCATACAAAATATTTAGAAAATAATGGAAGCAAGTGAGTAAAAAAATTATATACTCTGCCTAACATAAACTACACAACCACTCAGCCCTCCCACCTAGGGGCGTGGACAGATGTCTATAACTTCCTCCTTTTGTCTTCCCATTCTTGATGCCGAACACCTTGAGAAAGGCCGCATGGCCGAAACATGTCGGTGGTTTTAATGTTTAAGCCCTATTAATTAAAGGCCTTTTAAACCTATTAATTCACTTGAATGCCTGGATTATACTCCTTTTTCCTCTTTTCATAACTTTCCCCGCATACTCCATGAGCACCAGTGAAGGGGATTCCAGTAGCGCTCTATCCTTTTTTCTTTTTCTTTTTCTTTTTCACCAAATGATTAACATTGTGGAAACAGCACAAGGAGGAGTGAAGGAGCGACACAGCAGTTAACACAGGGAGTGCCTGATTACCCTATCATCATGAGAGGGCATGGTAGTGTTGGGTAAAACCCAAAAATCCATTTACGCTAGGTTTATTATAACTCATACCATGCAATATAATACTGTTTGATGTAATATGGAAATATGGTCTTTGTAAGAAATTCCAACCAAGATTAATATCATTAAAAATATGGGCAAACTATTTAAGACTGTGGTCATTAGAGCATTTTGCCCCCAAGTTTTTTCAATTTCAATGAATTCAGTGACTTAATAGTTCCCAAATCTTTCCAGTAGCAAACCATTCTGAAACAGTAGTAAATTAAATTCAAGCCTGCAAGAGCTGGTTGCTGGTATGACCAAACACTACAGAATCATTTCAGGAAGTCATATGCATGTAATTTGAGATAAGCTGCAGCCACCTTGGCCTGTTCTAAGAAGGACCGTATGAAACAATTAAAATGTTAACTTGATTTTCCCGATATCAGATCCTGAGATAGGTACTGTGGTAAACCCATGTTCTATCAACCCAGCTTAACTTTGAGTCCTACAGCAGGCAGGAAGGCTCAGCAACTTCTGTAGATGGTGAAAGATGTTTAGCTAGTTATGCTCTGCACAACTGAAGTTCCTAACGGAATAATAAAGTTCTTTGAATTGAATTGAATTGAATTGAATTGAATTGAATTGAATTGAATTGAATTGAATTGAATTGAATTGGATCCAAAAAGCCCATCCACGTATTTCGGTTAACAGGACAAATAAAGCAATTAGCCCTGGTCTCCCCTGAGCAGCTACACTGCAGCAGCAACTTGGGACACCTCTGTGGTAAATGAAGCATTTCTCCTCTCTTTTCTGACTGATCTGGGGACCCTCCAGCCCAAGAAGAGGGAATAGTACTCAAATCCTGTACATATGGTAATTAAAAGTAGCAGTTGCTTTATGGAATATATTTGCCATTGGAAGTCTTGCATTCATAAGCTTAAAAGTCTGTAAGTGCAGTAAAATGTACTTAAGTATGAAAAGTCAAAGTAGTGAAGAAATGGTTCCTTTCAGGGTGTTAAGTTATTCATGCATTAACCTGTTTTAGCTTTTTAATTTAATTTTAATGTTGTAGCCCTAATGTCTCCATATACTGATGGCTGGTTTGCACTTTTACTGTACAATGTATCACTTTTGAAGTTTTTTTTCCATGTAAAAGCTTACTCTGCCAAGCAACTGCAGCCATTAGATAAATGCAGCACAGTAAAAAGTACATTTCCCCCTCTGAAATGTAGTGTTGTAAACTTATAAGGTCTCACTTGCAGTGCATCACAATCATCCTTAAGTGCTTACCATCCTTCCATCCCTGCTAGTTACAAGCCTACTTCAATGTTTACACTGCCACTGCCTCAGCACACACACACAGACATAATGTACAGTAACACACACAAACTCTTTCTGCGATCAGAGAGTATGAATATACTTGTACACTCATACAAGTACACACAAATACCACCCTCATACACAGAAGTGAACATGCAGCGAAAATTGAATACATAATGCTGACATGGCAGTGAGTAATTTTGTGGGGAATATGTGTACATGTGAGAAAGAGTGACAGAATGAGATAAAGACAGAGAGAGAGAGAGAGAGAGAGAGAGAGAGAGAGAGAGAGAGAGTCGTAGGAGGAATGTTCAATCTAATGCCACAGGTTTCTGAAGAAACATGCATCTCAAACCATCCAAGCAGAACTGATAGCCAAGAGGCGATATAATACTGTAGGTTACTTCCTCATCTGCTGATAAGGGTAGGTAGTTCCATTCCAGCGGAGATGAAAGGGCTGAGAAACAGCACAGAAATATAGCTTGACGAGTACAATGTCAGCCAGCACGCTATGTTTCGTATAACGCAAGCTGCAGACTTAACCATCAGAATTCAGCTCATTGTGATGAGTGGCATGTGTTGGGGTGAACTTGACCGACTGAGGAGATGAGTCGGGTACACTATACAATACACTATGCTGTCTTGAAAGAACTGAGTATTTCAACTTCAAGTCCATTGAACCATCAAGATGTCCCTCAACTGTCACCACCAGTGAAATGACCAAGGGAGTAGGGTTTTCCCTTGCAAAGGCTGACTAACAGCTTTGCAAGTCATGTGTCCTGATCATGCTTGCTCTTGTCTGCAGCACACTGGTTCAGTTCACACTTATAAGTTGGACATATGCATTCCTGTAGACCATATTCCTCTGGGTGGGAGGCTCAAATGCTGTTATGATGGGGTACTGCCGTGTTCCAGGCTGCACGTTGTATAAATGTAGAGAATCTAACAAGCTGTTGTAATTTCACTACTTCCCAGTTGATGAAAAACTGAAAAGACAATGGATAATGAAAATCTGGAGGGACATCGGGCCATACTTAAAACAACACATTTGATCTTATATTTGAACCTGCAACCCAGCAGTAGAAAGTGATCAAGCTTTCCACCCTGATCGAGATGCCCGAGATGCCCCAGTTCTGCTGCTACAAATTCATAAGAGAAAACTGGACTTTTGTCTCTTTTGGTGCAAATTTATGCTGAGAGGGGGAAACCAAAATATCCTACACAAAGAAGCAAAGAGTATTTCTTTAGTGTCTGTGTTTACAGTCAGTCATGTCATAGAGACTACTCAGTCAAGTGGAAGATGCTATGAAAATAAAAGCTTATCAGACCAGAGAGTACCTAGGAAGAGCACCCTTACTGTAATGGCAAATTCCAACTTCATGTTTTGCACACAGGTTTGAGTGCAAACCAGTTTACCAGGTGAATTACAATCAGTGCAGTAACAGTAACAGTTGAAAAAGTCAGTAAATGTGTGCAATTTGTGTGAAGCAGGTATTTAAATAAAAACACTTAGAAGAGGAAATAAGAAAGAGACTTTCCTCTCGCTCATGATATGCTCAATGGTGCAACAAAAAGGATGATTTCAGTTTGGAAATGAAAATGAGCTGAGGTTCTTATGTTACTGTGACTGATGATACTTCCACTTGCACAGGTCCAGCCTTAAACAAAACATTTGTTAGGCTATTTTGGGACACATCCTACATCCACATCTGTATTCAAATTATTATTCAAGCTACTGTGCAGATGATTTTTGAGATGTATTAATATGTTTTGCACCGATCTGATCTTTGAGTTAATTGTTTTTTTTTTTTGTTTCTCTGTGTGTGTGTGTGTGTGTGTGTCACTCCGTGATGCATGTTCAACATAGTTGACCACAAACCACGATGCTGACAGACACACAAGATCCTCATTCTATCCACTGTATGAAAGCTTGTCGTAACTCTCAACCTCTCTGCCTTTAGAAAATGCTGGAAAACCTTTCAACCAAATGGTGAGTCTAAATATGAATAAGTATATAAAGTTTATGCTTTATAGTTGTATATTTTAAATTTAGTTAATTCAAAACAGATGAATGTTGTGTTCAAATGCCGGTCAAGCTGGTCAAAGTTGATAGAGTAAAATCGCATCTCTGTCCAATGTTATTCATGAATGTGATGATAATTGTATTAGTTTTGTCTATAGATTATTAAATAATGAATTACTTGTTCAGTCATAAGTAATGATGACAGCATGTGTGTTATGATGCAGAAATTTGAATTAGGACAGATGTCTTTATTCAGCACTAAACCGATGCAACAGATGATAGTGTGGTCATAATGTTATAAAGGTTGTTCAGGTTTGAACAAGAAAAGTGCATATTATTTTCTGGTGTACAGTGCTATAATGATAAAGGAATCAAGATTGTTTGGCCTATTTTTTGGATGATTAACCCTTTCATGCATGAATGAAAGCCTGAGTCTAGATTTTTTTCTTATGTGCTTTTACACTTTTTAGGCCATGAATATTTCTGTGAGTCTCCATACTTCTTTCAGGATGCAGGACTGGTATTACCATGTCATTCTACTAGTGTTAATATGTTTTCAGCAACAAGTACTGACAGTCTCTGCATAAACCTCAGTGGAGGGAGCAGCAGAGAGCATTCTAACAGCTGATATGCAATTCTGCCATAGAAACCATTACATTTAGGAGAAAATGACTTTTAAACTGCCTTTTAAGCTGTCCACTGTAGTGACTGCTATGCACCAAAGGGTTAATCTAATTTTCCAGTCACTAAAACCAAAAGAGATTTCAAAAAAGGAGTGGTGGGAAAGGAGTGGTGGGTGGAAAACCAGTGCATGACTGCCAGTAAACAGCGAAACAGTGACATTTTCTCAGTTATTTCATTTCAATCTCCTGAACATAACCATAGAAATACACACAGATTTGGACTCTAACTCTTTGAAGGCTGTAGTTTTTGATCAGAATTGTTTGCTGAACGTCCTCATTGGTCTAATCATTTTGAACACAATGTGCTTTCTGACAAACATTACTAACATGGGTAAACATGTTAAAGGAACAAAGTGAATACCACTAGATGTAACATCTGTTATTTCCAACCAAAAGAGCTACCTTTTTACTGTAACTGAAATCCAGAGTTTTGCTCGCTCGATGCCCAGCTGGTATTACCAACTGAATTTAATTAATTAAGCCTCTATTAAAGAACAGGATGTAAGGGTCGCCCCGGTGGCTCACCAGCAAAGCGTGCACACCATGTACCAGGGCTTGGTCCCGATCGCAGCGACTGGGGTTCAAGTCCAACCTCAGGTCCTTTGCTGCATGTCATTCCCTCTCTCTTTCCTGTCTATCTCTACTGTGGCTGTCAAATAAAGCAGAAATGCCAAAAAAAAAAGAATCGTTAAAACAGGATGTGACGAAATTGCCTTTTTGAAGCCACAAATTTCCTCTCATGACTGTTGTGATTTTGTAATTTCTTAAAGCTGGAAAACAGAGTGTGTATGGTGAGCATATTAACCCAGGAGGGGCTGTGGGAAGATGATTTAACTTGAGGGTGCTGGAGTAGGAGATAAATCAAATCTAAAGGGACGATGCCAGTTTTGTCCGTCATGGGGCCTGGCATGCCTTTTGGCCTTGTGTATTATTATGCCATAGCCTTGTGCTTGCAATGTATTTACAAATCTGAGCAAATGCTTTTTTGTGAAAATCCCATAGCCACTGCTCGTCCAACCTGATCTCACAGAAATCCGTGAAGTGAGCACGACCTCTTAACAACGCATTGCGTGCTCCTGGCACATAACCTGTTATAATTACGTCTGGCCACCACAGAAACAGCGTCCACTGAAAGTCAATTAGGATCCGTGTCGTATGGCCACCACGCAAACGCTGTCCACTGAAAGTCAATTTCACGTGGGTGGTAGTTCATAGATCCCGGAAGTGCAAATTTAATCAAAATAAAATAATAAAATAAAAAATAAAAAATCGCCAGTTTTCTAGACTAGACCTACCATATTGACCCGCATAAAAGACGACCCTGATTTTAAGATGACCCCTCTTTTTCAAGACCATTTTTTGGAAAATAGGCTACTTTTTATATGGACAAAATCTTGTTTGAATAAAAAAGCCACCGGCCTGCATCAGGCGGGTCGGCCGCGGCACCGGCTGGTACCGCGCCCACCCGGTCAGGTCTGCGGGATCTGACAGGTGAGCGGTCAGTGCCGCGGTCGGCCCGCCTGGTGCTATGGCCGGTAGGAGTAGTATCTAACATGGAAGGGCGCAAGCCAGTAATTTCGCCTAGGGCGGCACATAGGCAGAACCGCCACTGTATAGTTTATAATGTCATCATTTTCATATTTTTCTAGTCCACAAAAATCACATTTTAAGCCATTTTGAAATCAATGAACGAAATTTTATTTTAATCTGAAAAACACCGGCGTTACCAAGGCAACGCGCTTCATGCTACCTGGTGACTCCCGGCTTCTCGGCTTCAAAGACGTCACGCCGTGGGTGGTGGTTCATAGATCCCGGAAGTGCAAATTTAATCGGTATTCTGAAAAAAAGGTCTGATTATTAGCCATAACGTTGTAACCACCCAAGGCAGACTTACCACGAGCTATGAGGATGTGTAACGATGGCATGTGTCCACAAGTCCCGTATAATATCAACTTTATTTTAAGAAAACACGTTTTATTTGCGATATCATATCACGGAGAAGCACTACATTACCCATAATCCTAGTGTTTATCAGCGACGTGTCTGAATCGACAGCTTTCATCAATAAAGTCAATAAAATCTAATCAAGTGCATGAAAGTTGATAATGTGCTGATATGTTACGCCATTGAACACAACCCTTTCAGTCAGCGAAACAGAGCGGGTGGACAAACCGTCGGAACACGTCAAAAATAGCACTAAAGATTTATATAGTCTATATATATTTTTTTTTTTTCATAACACATCTTTACTCGTGGTATAAACATAGGCTACATGTTAAGGTTATGCTTTTGCTGTTGAAAAACTACCGTATGTATGGTTTTTAAACCTAAATTCACAATGTTTATCCTAACCCGGAAGAGGGGTACCAGAACTACAATTCGTGCAGAGTTGCAACACACAGAGCTTTCCTGCGCCATAGCTTTTGTAGTTCTAACATGTTATGTCTATTATATGAAGTGGTGATCACTAATTTTGCAATCTTAATCAAAGTTTTTGGGTGTGGGAAGAACGCCTGAATGGTCAGATTTTAATTTTTTTTTTCTTAAGATAGTGAAATCATGTTTTTTCCATGTTTTGACACTAGTCGGTGGCGCCCCCTATTGGTTTGCCATCGGACATGATAGTAGAGGTCAAGAGCTTTCCAAAAATGTTGACCCCATGTCTGTGCCATTTTTTGTTGCTGCACTGTAAGCCTTTAAAAGTGTCTCAGGTGGCCATATTAAGTTAATGGGAAAATCTGAAATATGAAACATTGAGTATTTTATGGGGAAAAAAAGCTTTGAAATGGTCCAAATTGAAAAGTATGACTGTGTATATGACTAACATCAATATTCTAAATAAATTTGGCCATTACATACCCCCTTAAAGAAGTTTGACTGATTTTATCAAGCTTGGCCCTAAAAGAGGTCTGCAGATGTATACCTGAGACAGCCTTGACTTGGAGCATGATGAAAATCAAACTTTGTCACAGAACAACAATGAAGACATCGTTTGAAAGGTCTTGACCTATGGAGTAACATATCTCAGTGTGAGACCAGTGGGCAGTTCCTGCTCCCCACAAGTGCCCTTAGAACCTTGCACCTGAGACACTTTTAAAGGCTTACAGTGCAGCAACAAAAAATGGCACAGACATGGGGTCAACATTTTTGGAAAGCTCTTGACCTCTACTATCATGTCCGATGGCAAACCAATAGGGGGCGCCACCGACTAGTGTCAAAACATGGAAAAAACATGATTTCACTATCTTAAGAAAAAAAAAATTAAAATCTGACCATTCAGGCGTTCTTCCCACACCCAAAAACTTTGATTAAGATTGCAAAATTAGTGATCACCACTTCATATAATAGACATAACATGTTAGAACTACAAAAGCTATGGCGCAGGAAAGCTCTGTGTGTTGCAACTCTGCACGAATTGTAGTTCTGGTACCCCTCTTCCGGGTTAGGATAAACATTGTGAATTTAGGTTTAAAAACCATACATACGGTAGTTTTTCAACAGCAAAAGCATAACCTTAACATGTAGCCTATGTTTATACCACGAGTAAAGATGTGTTATGAAAAAAAAATATATATATAGACTATATAAATCTTTAGTGCTATTTTTGACGTGTTCCGACGGTTTGTCCACCCGCTCTGTTTTGCTGACTGAAAGGGTTGTGTTCAATGGCGTAACATATCAGCACATTATCAACTTTCATGCACTTGATTAGATTTTATTGACTTTATTGATGAAAGCTGTCGATTCAGACACGTCGCTGATAAACACTAGGATTATGGGCAATGTAGTGCTTCTCCGTGATATGATATCGCAAATAAAACGTGTTTTCTTAAAATAAAGTTGATATTATACGGGACTTGTGGACACATGCCATCGTTACACATCCTCATAGCTCGTGGTAAGTCTGCCTTGGGTGGTTACAACGTTATGGCTAATAATCAGACCTTTTTTTCAGAATACCGATTAAATTTGCACTTCCGGGATCTATGAACCACCACCCACGGCGTGACGTCTTTGAAGCCGAGAAGCCGGGAGTCACCAGGTAGCATGAAGCGCGTTGCCTTGGTAACGCCGGTGTTTTTCAGATTAAAATAAAATTTCGTTCATTGATTTCAAAATGGCTTAAAATGTGATTTTTGTGGACTAGAAAAATATGAAAATGATGACATTATAAACTATACAGTGGCGGTTCTGCCTATGTGCCGCCCTAGTCGAAATTACTGGCTTGCGCCCTTCCATGTTAGATACTACTCCTACCGGCCATAGCACCAGGCGGGCCGACCGCGGCACTGACCACTCACCTGTCAGATCCCGCAGACCTGACCGGGTGGGCGCGGTACCAGCCGGTGCCGCGACCGACCCGCCTGATGCAGGCCGGTGGCTTTTTTATTCAAACAAGATTTTGTCCATATAAAAAGTAGCCTATTTTCCAAAAAATGGTCTTGAAAAAGAGGGGTCATCTTAAAATCAGGGTCGTCTTTTATGCGGGTCAATATGGTAGGTCTAGTCTAGAAAACTGGCGATTTTTTATTTTTTATTTTATTATTTTATTTTGATTAAATTTGCACTTCCGGGATCTATGAACTACCACCCACGTGAAATTGACTTTCAGTGGACAGCGTTTGCGTGGTGGCCATACGACACGGATCCTAATTGACTTTCAGTGGACGCTGTTTCTGTGGTGGCCAGACGTAATTATAACAGGTTATGTGCCAGGAGCACGCAATGCGTTGTTAAGAGGTCGTGCTCATTTCACGGATTTCTGTGAGATCAGGTTGGCTCGTCACATGCTCTCTACACAAACCATCCCTTCCACATCAACAGCAGCGTAAACCTCATGTCAGTCACTGTTGCTGCATCGTGCGCTGCTGCCTCTGGTACCGTGTTTGACGAAAACCAGCTGGGGTTCTGCTCACTCTTGCGGTGGTGTCTAGCATTTTCAGGCTTATTTGCAAGGCACACACTTCAACCTTGTGGACCACCTCCTCCAGAATTTCATAATCTCTAAGTGCCGTTATGTGTTCTTTGTTCACATCTGTGCATTCAAGTGTGCCGAGGGCACTTGCTTAGGAGCTCTGCCGGCTCTGGGCCACTGCCTCGCAGGGCATCATCTCACCAAACAGGCCCAAACACTGGCAGCTGGCCAGGTAGCAAATGCTAACATTAGCTAACAAACAAGGTGCACCGTCAGTTGATGTGAAGTGTTGGGATATATTATGCTAATTTGGAACAGAGTTCCAAAAAAAAAATCACTAGATCCTGAGAGCAGCCATCATTTGATACAGACTAGACACCCAAAAAAATAAATAAATAACACTGGAGCCAGGGACCTTCATTCTTGCTCCCATTTTGATGAACGTGCTTGTTCAGACATCCCAAAACCAGCACCGTCCACTGCGGAGAGACATACCAGGAAATACACCATGTATTGTGTTATGTCAACACTGTAGTTCAGGGGCGGTCAACCATAGAGAGCCAAGAGTCTAGCCCTGCGTTCCAATACTCATACTATCATACTATTTACTAGGGAAAAAAAAGATTTAGTGTGTCCCAATACATAGTATGTCAGATGCAGTATGCCAAGAGTACCAGGATGTTCTACTATATCCGGTCAGATTTCGCAGTATGGATTTCAGCATGCTGCTCTGGCCATGCTGACCCACAATCCTTTGTGCAGCGGACGTTACGTCGCACTGACTGAGCTGCATGTACAAGCCACGCCCACATACGGACGACAACAAAACGCACATATCTCACAAAACTCGCTCAGTGACAGCAGAAGCGACAAGATCAGAAGTATGACAGAGGACAGCGCAGTGTGAAACAGCACCGGCATTTTGACAACAACATTCAAATTTGCCGCTACGGACGGCGGCGGAAGTGAGCGAGAGGGCCGGACTTCAGGGATGATATATGTAGTGTGTCCCAATAGTATGCATATGCATGCATATTTCATACTAAACTACATACTTTGTAAGGGCAGCTGCAGTACCTACTAAAAGTAAAAAGTATAAGTATGCGATTTGGAACGCAGGGTAGATTTTCCATTCCAACCAAAAACTGCACCAGGTGATTTCAGTGATTACCTCACCTTCAAGGAGGAACCAATCAGTTTTTGATTGGAATGAAGACTCTTGGCTCTCTGAGAGGCATGTGGTGGACTACCCCTGCTGTAGGTGGTTTACCCTACTTAACATGTGACTTAACTCCATTGTGTTCACACATAACCAAATTAATAGAGGCATTTTTGAAAACAAACACAACAAAAGCAACTTGGAACTTGGAAAGTCAGTCCACTCAAGACCATCAGAAATGCTGCTTGTTGGGTGCCCCAGTGGCTTGCCGGATAAATGCGAGCGGTCTCTCTCCATTGTAACTGTCAAATTTAAAAAAAAAAAAAATGCTGCTTGTATGAATATAGGTTGACGGAAATGCTCAGCTAAAGGATAACCATCAATGCTCTGCTGCCTGTGTGTATGGCTCACTGACCCAACCCCCACTGGCTGGTAGTGTTCAGGAACCAGTAGAGCAAAATGAAAGCGCAGTGAGGCTGTCAGGGTTTCAGATGCAGTTGTTATTGTGGTCATTATAGCATCTCTTGATGTTTTTTTTTTTTTTTTTTCCCCATGAGCAGCACTTTACAGTAATTAGGTCTGTTGGTAAGCTTAAAGCACACAGAGTTGTTTGCATGCCAGTGATGAACAATGGCATATTTACATTGCTCCCAATATAAATCTTGATTAATGATAACTGTTGTCTATGTTACTGGTCAAAGCAGAGGCAGTATCATCAAGAGAAGGCAGTAACTGAACCGTAAATGAGTGATGAGTGTTTGTCAGTCCAAAAATGGACAGTCAAGTGCTTCTAATGTACAGTTGTCGGGTATTAAACAATCTCTATTTCTGCTTTTGTCTTGGCAGGGAAAAATGGAAAAGAGATAGACAATGGTATTGTTTTTTGGTGTTGCTCCTGATGGGGACACTGATATTAGTTATCTACAATTCATACCCCCAACTGTACTTACCTGTGAACCTTTGGAGGACAATGAAATACAACAATACACAAGTCACTGGTGTAAGTATATCCATTGGCTTCCATGTTAAATTATTTCATTTTGAAATGAAAAAGACCACATTCAGCTAATTGACCCAACTTAGACATTTAACTGCCAGTGTGTCAGAAATGTGTCAGAGCTTTTACCTTGGCTATGAAATCCATATGACACTGTAGAGTCACCAGCAGTAAACACTTTCATACTTAGCACTTAAAGTCCCCATGAAGTGACTTCACATGACTTCAACTTTCGAGTTCAAATTAAAATTTGCTCATCCACCCATCCCTTCAAAAAAAAACTCTCCCAAACTGATATCCTGTTGGTTCGCACTTATGAATGATCCTTCCCTGTGCCATGTCCCGTCCAAGCATCCTATTTCAACAGGAAATATATCAATATCTGATTACTTAAAATTTGTACTTCCTAGCAACAAAACAATACTCTGTGATTTGCCTTTATCAGTCACAGGTCATACAATTACTGACTGTATGATAAGATGTGGAATTGAAAATTGTCCACAATGCTAACAACTTTAAGTTCTCTGAAGTGCCAGCACAGGGCTTTTTACACCTACCATCTTTTCATGTGAAGTTTATCTTACCCTGCAGATGACTCAACCAGAAAACTCTTAATGACATTAAAACAGGAGCAACAGTCACAAAAAAAAAAAAAGAAAAAACACGAGGTTTTACTTCAGATACTTAATACACACTTGTGTCTCTATGCTTGCACAGATATCACCATTGGACCCTTCACAGGCAGAGCGGTACTTTGTGGCGTACCCACATCCATACCATTTTATATTGGATGAACCGGATAAATGTCAGCAAGAACACCCGTTCTTGGTTCTTATGATCCCAGTGGCCCCCCAGGACAGGAAGGCCCGGGATGCGATCCGCAGCACCTGGGGTGGAGAAACCACAGTGTTGGGCCAAGTGGTTAGCCATTACTTCATGCTGGGACTGACCAAAGAGGGCGATAGGGCAGAGCCACTGCAGGAACAGGAAAGTTGATTTGTTTTTATTGTAAAGTCAATATAAATGTTTGAATTATACAACTTTAGTTCAACTTGAGAACTGAGAACATTTACCTCATCATCTCTCTCTTGTCTTGTTTTTGGAAAATTGGTCAGTATTTCTCACTTCTGTGTGCAAGATGCTTCAAAGAAGATAAGAATCAAAAGGCAATCAGAGCACAGAAAGGAAAGATGGTAGCAGTGCAGGATTACAGCAACTGTCTAAGACATTTTGTTCTTGTTGCATAGCACAGTTGAGAATAGTGCAGTTAGTTAGTCAGCAGACTACTTTCTGTTTTTTAATGCAGCAAGATTTTGAATTTATTTCCCCTCCTTGCAGGTGCTGCAAGAAAGCCAGGAACATCACGACCTTCTCCAGAGTGACTTCCTGGACAGTTACCAAAATCTCACCATTAAAACCATGGTCATGCTGGAATGGCTCGCCCTCCGTTGCCCCAGTGCCTCCTACGCCATGAAAATTGACTCGGACATGTTCCTCAACGTCCACAACCTTGTCAAGATGCTTCTGAAAGCTCCTCGACGTGGCTATATGACAGGGATGGTAGCAAGAGGTGCTCCTGTTCTGCGAGATCCAAACTCAAAGTGGTTTCTGCCCCAAGAGGTTTTCCCTGAGTTCTGCTACCCAGATTATGCTCTGGGACTGGGCTATGTGTTCTCACTAGATTTACCCAAAAAGATCATCAAAGCATCAAGGCATGTTAAAGCCATTTACATTGAAGATGTGTACCTAGGAGTGTGTATGAAATACTTGGGAATTAAGCTGACAGATCCCCCGCGGGGCAGTTTATTTAAGGGGGTGCTGCCGTACTGGTGGACTAGCTGTTACTGGACCTCTGTCATCACTACAATACTGGACAGCCCTCAACAGCTGCGGAATGCATGGATGGCCTATCAAACTAATGCATGCACCTAATGCACCTATCAAACTAATGCATAAATGACTGCAAAAACTCACTTAAAAAGGATACAGAAAAGGAATCTTTAATGAATCTTGAATCCTGAACTTGGTGACTACTCCAGAGACCAGTTTCAATGCTGTTTTGTCTCTATCTTTGACAGGCAGCCGCTACTGCTTTAACCCTGTGAAACTTGGATTGATGTCAGTTTTTTCACGGTTAAATGCTTGTGGTTAAATTACAAAAAAGTGAGAGAATGTTTACAAAATTGTCAAAAAACTATATACATAATTATCATATCTATATATTTAAGATTAGATTTCGTTAAAAAATATTTTCTTTGTGTTTTGCTCATTTTCAGGTTTTTGTTTGTTTGTTTGTTTGTTTGTTTGTTTGTTTTTGCTTTTGTTTTTTACTTCCTTGTTTAGGTGGTTCTCCACCCAAATTATGCAGGTAAAGTAGTCCCTGAGACTCCTTTTCAAGAAAGAAAAGGTTCCTTCAGCCCCTTGCAGAAAGTAGCATTTTCTTTGTCTCATCACTGAAACTGACAGCAAAGCCTAACTTTAATTTTGTTGTTATTGTCAAACAAACAAACAAATGTCCTCCCCTCATCCTAAACTACAGCAAAGCTAGAGTATGTCCTCATTTTATAAATGAAGCCTACATAAGTTGAGGCAGTTGCGCTGTCTGTGTGTGAGCAGTCAGCAACAGTCATCCCAAGCTCCTACGTTTCTGGGTTTTTAGGAAGTATTGTCCCCTATGCAGGGACTTTTTGTGGAGTAATGGCCCCAGAACTAAATTTAGACCCTGGTCCCTGTGATCGAAACACAGGCAGCTCCTCCAAAAGGTTCTTATAGTCCCCTAGGGAAAGTTCCTGTGGTCAAAACGAGGCTTTTGTTTTTTCTTTTTGTTTTGTTGTGCTTTTTGGGCAAACTTTTTGGGTCATTTTCTTATAACTTTTTACAAGTTTCTCGCAAATTTTTGGGTTATTTATTTATTTATTTTTGCTGTTGTTCATCACAATTTCCCCACCTTTTTGAAAGAAATTAAGTGAATCTGCTCAGTTTTCAACAGGTTCAACAGGTGCTCTGTGAGGGAATACTGTTGCAATGGCTTTGTTTATAGTTATTTATTGCACTTAAGATGTTTTTTTTGTTTGTTTTTTTTTTACATGTGAAAGTAAAGCTGAAAACACACTGGCACCACAATGCCGCGGCACATAATGTGAAGTGCATCAAGTGCCGCCCCTTGCCAAGAAAAAAAAAATGCACTTTTTCAGGGGCAGCAAGCCTATAGAACAGTCTGTCGCTGGGTGGCATCGATGAGCGATAGGGGCAGCTGTTTTGATGCACAGCATTCAGTGCCAGTGTGTTTTGGTCTTAAGGTATGAACTTTTGAGTTGTGTGCTGTATTCACCACAGGGGGGAAAAAAAAACTGGATGTGTTTCTCTGATGATAACTTTGGCATCTTGTAATTATGAGAGAACTATTAAAATGGCATAACAAGATAAAGACCTTGTTATAATGACCAAAATAAATAAATACTTACCTGAGACTATCCCTAATTTATGAGAATTTTTATTTATTTATATATTTTAAGCAGGAGTTTTAAATTCTGGGAGCATAATGCATTTGATGAAAGCCTCATGAAGAAGTTGAAGCATTACTAATGTTCAGGGTGAGGGAAAATACCAAAGATGGTCTAGATCAGTGGTTCCCAACCCAGTCCTCAAGTACCCCCTGTCCAATTAAGGCCCTTGCACCTTCATGCACACCCTCTTCAGGTAGATCTGTTTCAGCCAATCAGCATGAAGCCCTTAAATGAATCCAGGTGTGAAAGAGTAGCGCTGAAGCAAAAACCTCCAGGACAGGGGGTACTTGAGGACTTGGTTGGGAACCACTGGTCTAGATAGTGGATGATATCATAGCAATCATCAAGCATGAAAACCACACAGCAGACATAGCAGGCAAGTGTGGCAAGACAGAGGGTGTCAGTATGTGCTGCTTTGTCATTTGTGCTAAGTGGAGTCACTGTGAAAATGTGAGAAACTTGTTCCACTTGAGATTTTCTGTGAGCACCATCCACAGTCAATACAAACAAGACTTTGCAAATATTGTGATAACATAAAAGACTTAGGTTTGTGAGGCTCCTTTGATAGTGGCTTCATGGCCAAAATAGTAACCATAAGTGATCCCCACCTTTGGTTTTTACACAAGCTTTCAAGTGTCAGCAAAGATTTTCTCAGTTCAGAGTGAGTACTTATTTTATCATGTTTTAATGAACTAATATTACACAGTGCAGCTGATGTTGGCTTGCAAGCGCTGCAGCAAAAGCTGAGTGGCTCACATGGGTTGGACAGTGTCATTAGGTACATGTTACCAGGGTCTCACAATTAAGTATGTATGCATTTGGCAGTGGACAATTCCCTCTCAAAAATTTCATCCATCCAGCCATCGATTTCCCATACTGTATCAGCAGAGTCCTATTGGAGATAATTATCAAATAGTTTCTCATTGTCATTACACATAGTTTTCACAATAACAAGGAAACATTCACGGATAGTTTTTTTCTTCAGTGAATGCTGTGTGCTTCCATTGATATTATGAACCTCAGTTTTAAATACCTTTTGAAGCAAAGAAACAAAAGCTATATGTGTTTGCTGTTTGTAGATGTGTAACTTTACTTATGTTAGGCTGTAAAAGTAAAAAAAAAAAGTCTACTCCTCAGTGTGAATATTCCCTCAATTTCGAAGACAATAACATGAGATTTTCCAGTAGGACGCTGTAGTAAAGCAGTTTTTTAAATGGGTGTTTTTGTTATGCAGTGAGTTGAAGACACAGGATGTGTGTCTTTTGAAGAGGTTAGCATGCAATGTGCACCACTGTTGTTAACAGCGCAGCTCTCTGCCATTAAAACCACAGTGTCTTCATTCAGCAATGGTGTGATGTGGCTCCTTCAGCCTCTTGCTGTCTACATTTCCACCACGGTCTAAAGACCTGTGAAGATTAGGCAAATTAGTCAGCTGATGGCTGTTTTATATGTCATGTCATGTCATTTTTACTGTCATGCATCATGCTGTTTTTATATGATGTTTTTACAATTGTACTGATAAGAATATCATACAGCTAGATAGACTGAAAGACAAAATCCTGGAAGCCTTGCTTGATATTAATCTTTAGGTGACTCAGACAACCATGGAGAAAAAAAGTACTCCATCTTTGAATGAAGCAATATGATTTATTCCTTGAGAAAGGCAAGTAAACAGACCAGACAGGGTCTATTGAGTAGAGATTATTATCAAGAAAGGCTTCCTGGTTTTTGTCTTTTGGACTTTTGCCTGCCCCACCAAAGAGCACCTGTCATATGAGCCCCTCACAGTGCTCCCATCTCCCTTTGTGAACTAGATAGACTGGTTTGACGCTACTATTACTCATTGCCACTTTCATTGTGGCACTACTTGTATATTACAGCTCTACATTAGGTAGACGGTTTCTCTCCTGTTATCTGGGACGCCGTGTAGTCAAAAAAAACATATGTACTTATATCACTTAAGTGATATTATTCTACTAATTAGTCTGCTTAATCTATTTTGGCACAGTGTTGTACTGGGCATAGAAAGGTTTTGAAGACTCATGATCCTTATGTGCTGACGGCAATGTTTCAGGCATCCTGTGAGCCTTGTGTTCTCTATGGCTGGTCGAATACACTAGATGGTTCTCCAGGAGTTTCATTTCTCTGGATTTTCTCCCACAACAACAGTTGTTCAAACAGTGTGACTGCTGTGTCAGAATGACCGGCAGAGTGATATGGTAATATAATAATTAGTTTCTGTTATGTTTTCTATCACAGGCGAACAGCATCATTTCTGGAGCGACAATAACTGAAATTGTGCTTATAACTCAGTCCAACCATGAGAACCATGCAGACTCAGTCATTAAATTATTTACTTAATCCACACATTTGTCAGTAGTATCCAACTGAAACAGACACAGTGGAGAAAGAGACAGACAGACAGGAAAAAGAGCATTGACATGTAACCACAAGAAACATACTGAGCAGCACCTGCATGCCTGTGAACCTGTGCTTTGCGGTGCGTCTGTGTCCGGTCTGAATCAAGTGTTACATAAAGGTCACACAGCCCAACTTTGTTCACAGAGTAGGTATTTATTATTTACAAAAAAATCACTAAAAATAATTTATCTGACCTTTTGATACGGCTCACAGTCAAAAGAGTATCTGAACAGTTGCACATGTAATTCAAGGCTGTAAAATGTGTTTACTAGTGTGTTTCTAATAGAATTCTGCATCATTTTTACATAAACACGTGTCCATGTTGCTACTTTCTGTTACTGACTGAAAAACTGATATAGTTTCGAGTAAGCAGAGCAGTAGTCGCTGTACAGGGTTTGTAGATAGTCTCTGCCTATTTCACAACAGTAGAACAGAGAAAGCCTAAAAGAAAAGAAGGCGGATGATGGATCATGTCACATATGGATGGATTACCGCTACTGGGTACAGACAGAGAGGGTCAGTAATGAGCATTTAGTAAGATGGAAACAGTCAGAACCCCTATGTGAAAAAAAAAAAATACAAAATAAAAATAAATCCATGAGCATACTGTGATCTCAGTTCACAAATCGGTGCAGACAGATTCATTAACTGTTCCGTTGAATTATGAATCCATACTCTCAGATGTGTCAACCAAACCTAGCTGGGATTCCAGCCAGGGTGCGCTGCTTTGTACGCTTCATACAGGGCAGGTATACTGCACTTTTCATTCATGAGCTTCAGTCTGAGGCTACACATTTGTAATCCCAGTGTATAGTTTATGAATGCGTACAGATTTGCACATTGATTTATTTTGTCGACCATGTGTCCCCAGGGAGATGCCATAGAAACAGAAAAAAGGAGGATCTTGTGGACCACCACTTGAAATTCTGGACTTTGTCTCAGTTTCATCTTCAGCATCATTTTTGTCCCTGAAGGAACAAAATGGCCCTGTCTGCCAGCAGTGATGAAAACCATAACCGCAGCTATAAAGGCTTCATACTGTTACATGCTGTTTGCAGTGTCAACAGAGCCATTAGGAAAAGAAATGGAAGAGTGCAAGGGATAGTGTTGCAGCAGTAATTTGTCATTTAATCAGGCAAGCGGGGTGCATTTTCCTTTACAAGCTTTCAAAATGCAGCTTTAAATTAATTAAAAGAAGAGCAAAATGATTGCATGCATCATCTTCTCAAAAAATGTCCAGAATCTTTGACTGGAAAATTTGCAGTGTGATCATACCAGCCACAAACTGTGTAAGACCTAAAAGCTGAAGACCGTGGGCTAACAACAAACAGAATTAATTATTAATTGTGCTGAGTTTACACACAGTTCACTGAATGTTTTTTTATTATGTAGCATTATGCGAGGTGGCAACAGCCTTGGTTGAAGTTGTAAGGGCTTGGCAGGCCAGACATGCCTTGCTTCAATGTCTTTCCAAGACTGTTTGGCTTGGAGGGAAAGGGTCCTGGGCTGTAAAACTTAGTGAACCCTTACATTTTCTCCGATGTTGGTGAGGCAAAATCATTTACCAGCCCAGTCACCAGAAAAAAAATATTAGCATTATACATCTCTGCAAACCAAGGATACATTCAAATGTCACATTTTGATATTTCATGATGTAGTGAGTGAGCAAAAAAACACTGTGTTAGAAGATAGGGGTGCTTGGCATAGTCAGCAGAGCTTGAGCAGACAGGGGTTCGACTCCTGTGTTGAGAGCCATGTTTGCTTTTAGGTTCGCCAGCTAACATTAGCAAATGTTAGCTAACATTTCATAACATTAACCATGACGACAAACATTTTCCTAACCTTAATATCCCCTTCTAACCACTGATTAAACCCCTAAAAAATAAATTCTGTGTATCAATATTACATAATTAGTTACGTAATTAGTGCTTTCCATGAAAAAACATCACTTCATAACTTAAAACAACTTCAATGTAACTTTAATATAACTAGGTATGCGCAATTCTATGAATATTCAAATGATCCCCGCCCACCCCCTGCCTGCTTGCACACCAGCACATAACTTGTATCATATTTGATAATCTATCCATGTAAAAGATTTTTTTTTTTTTTTTTCAGAAAATCTCTTAGTTACACTAATAATATAGTTACACCACATCCCTGTGGTGACGCCACACCTTCTGGGAAAAGGGGTGGCTTCAGATGAGTGCACACAGGCGTACTGCATACTGCTCATGCCTGGTATGGGAAGGTCCTCTCATTTAACCTGCTTGGCCATTATTGTTTCATGTGTGCTCTGATGAAGTTCTCATAGACCGAAAGCTTAGTAAAGTGAAATTTGCACTGACTAATTGTACAGATATTCTTATTTCTACTTCATCAGTTGATGGGTTCCTTAGGTTTATGATGTCATAACCTTGCCTATCTGAACTTTTTGAGACTGTCTTGCTACACTGCAGTTTCAAAGCAGAAAAACCCAGCCATAATGTGACTGCATACTTTTGTAGAATATGAAAAACATCATATAGGCATTTTAACAAGGTTGATTTTCATTGCAGGGGCTCTTTAACTTTGTAGTTTTCGTGAGCAATGAAGCTAAGAAAGCAAACAAAAACGGTTAAAGTGGCTGACAAGCTAACACTTGCTAACATTTGCCATGTATGAATGTTAACAGTCAGTGATGTTGACACAGGATGCACCACAATAGCTTTAAGCTATGTCTAACTGTTTTTTTTTGTTTGTTTGTTTGTTTTGTTTATTTTTAAGATTATTTTTTGGCATTTCTGCTTTACTTGACAGTTACAGTAGAGAGAGACAGGAAAGGCAGTGGTGACAGAGGGGACAACCCACAGCAAAGGGCCTGACGTCAGATTTGAACCCAGAATGCTGCAATCACACATACTGTTCATGTGCAACGTATGTTTGCTTCAGAAACGTTGACATTTCAAAAATCTTGCTGGTTTGCAGAAATGTAAAATGGCATCAATTTATTCTGGCGACTGGGTTGCGTTTACACGTATATAGGCCACACTAAATACATATTTCTCATCATCTCTCATATTTTTTTTCTTCATTCAACATGATTCAGCTTATGCCATTGCATTACCTCATATGCCTCCCTGCCAGCTGTGCAACATGCCTCTCTTCAATTATACATTTTTCCCCAGGTTGTAGCACAAGGATAAATATGCATTCTGTCCTTCTAGTTAATATTTATATGAACTGCAGTTAGATGTGTAATAGGCCTCCTTTGTCTGATACTGTATGATGTTGCCTTTAATCATTTTGAAAACTCATGCATTAGAATTAATTCATGACTCGGATTTTTAGGGAGATGTTACTCTGTCCCCCTTCTCCTTTGTCTTTCTATCTATCGCTTTCTTTTTCTTTCTGCAGACACATACCCACACCGCCTCCCTCACTCATTTCCTCTCTCGTTTCCATTCCACTTTTGCTCTGTTTTTTCATGTCTTCTTTTCTCTCTCACACACACACACCTTGTCTCTCTCCTTCTGCCTCTCTTGTTCTGCTGTATCAATCTTCTAAGCAATACTGCTGGGTGTCTAAGCAGTGTGCTTGGCTGACTGATTAAATATTGTAATGTCTGGCCCATTTTCCACATCCGTTTTTCAACTTGCGGGGGAAATCACATCTACTGTCTAAGCAGGTGGAAATAACAAAGAATGCGATGGTCCCTGATAAGACTGCAGGATGAAAGGCAGATCTGTGCTGTAAAAAGTTCAAATCTGACTTTCTGTTTGTGTGCCTGTTTGATAGTGCAACTGCATGCTGTGAGTAAAATAGAAAATTAGAAAACTTTCCAAAGGCACAGATGGACAAAAAGACACCCTGGACCAACAGACAGACAGTTTCAAAGGTGAATTTAAAGTGAACTGAACCCAGTCATGTCTTGCAGTGCTGCTTCATTTTGTTTTTTCCTCTGTAATGTAGATTGTCAGTTTTGATGTGGGTGATATACAGTTACCAACAGTGCTCTCTTGTGGTGAGCAGGCACACAAGAAAAAAAAATCACACAAAGAAGAGAAGAGTGGGAAGTAAAGGGTGAGTCAGGAGAGAGGTGCAGAATATTGGCATGTCACTTCCGACAAGTACTTATGCTTTCTCTGTCACGTAGTTTTACTTATATTACTCATTTTTTAAATTTGTAAATATCTTCAAAATACTATGACCATCTTTTGGGACCACTAAAAAATCATCAACACCAATAGAGGTGCAGGTCCACAGACAGTTGCACTGTAAATGTGTTGAAGTACATAAATTCAAACTTTCATAAGCTATATGGTTAAAGTAATTATCTGCAACATTTTCATTTGAATTAATCTATGTTTTGCTACTTTTTGTCACTGACTGATGCCATTCAATAGTGATTCTACATGTACCTTTAACCAGTTCATTTGCTGTTTATACACCTATATGGAGGTCCCCCTTTCCAAAGAAAAATCTTATTCTTGGCAGGAACTCATATGTTTTACATTTACAGAAATAGCAAAAGGAGTGTGTTTGTATTAATTATAACAAGATAGCTGAAATATATGAAGCTGCAGTCTACACTGAATATCTTGCTATTTCAGCGTGCCAGCAATAGCTGCTATGATTACCACTTTAATGAGAGAAAGGGAGAGATTTTGATTTTTTTTTTTTTAATGTCAAACATGTTGATTTCCATCATTTATCACTGTGTATCTCAGCCTCAACACTAGCTTTAGTGAAGAGAAACTCGCCACTCTGTTGCAGCTTCTTCTTTTTCTATCCTTTAGTTCAGTCCAACAGGGCGTTGTTTTCAGCCTTTAAAAAACACATCATGAATGTCCTTTTTGAAATGGCTGTAAACCATTCTTTCTAACAGGCCTTATTCAGCACTTACAACAATACATTTCGTTATATTCCAATGGGCGACCAATTAAAGGATAAAATATCAAGTGTCTCAGTCAGTGTTGGGCCACCACAGGCTACCAGAGCGGCGTCAGTGCTCTTGCTTGGCAGAAATTCTCTGGAGCTCTACTGGAAGGATGGAGCTCCAGTTCTGGTGTTTGGTGTTTGGTGTTTTGGTGGTGGTGGTGGAGAGTGCTGCCTAACACATCGGTCCACAATCTTCCAACTCGAGTGGGTTGAGATTCATCCTCATCAAACCGTTCAGTGAGCCCTCATTCCCTGTAGATGGAGGCAATGCCACCCTGGAAGAGACCACTCCCATCAGGATAGAAATGTTTTGTTAATGATTAATGGTGAATCACTCAGAATAACTTTGTATTGATTTGCAGTGAGCCTTCCCTCCAAGGGGACAAGTGGAAAATGCCCCCCACAGCATAACAGAGCCAGTGGACCCCCTCACTGTAGGAGTCCAGCATTCAGGCCTGTAATGTCCAGAATATGAAGGATGACTCATCTGACCACATCACCTTTATCCTCATCTCTGTAGACCACTGCCTATGATTGTACCATTGAACTTTCAAATGAATTTGCCTCTGTAATGAGGGCTTTGTGCAGCCCTACTGTAATATATCTCTCTCCATGTAGTTGTGGAGGGATTGCTCTTGCTGACATTCTCACCTGTGGGAGAGCTGCTCTTCTTTTTTCTTAACATGTCACACTAATGCAGGAGGAGCACTACAGTCACTGAATGTGCACTTTCAACCTCAGTTTCTGGCCCTTTTTGCTGATGTCTTTCCCATAGATCTAAATGCAGATGTCACTTTAGTTGCTGTTCCTCCTGAAGCACTGTCAGTGTCTTTGAGACTGACACTCCTCTGATCTGTCTATCAAGTAGGAACTCCCTCTCAAAGGCCCTTAGATCTTTTCCTCTTGCCTTCCTGATCCAAACTGAAGGTCAGCATTTTTATACATGCCACAGAGCATGACTGTGTGATTGTATCACGCAGTCCACCTGTGTGGAGGCATCTGCACTCGTTACGTTTCACCACTCCTTCATTCAGGTTTTTCCTTGAATTTCTCATCTGTCTGTACATCCTCATTGTTCTGTTGCTGGCTCGAATCACTAAATTATGCTCGCTACAATTTTCCAAACTGCTCTCTGTGCTGCTCTGTGGAAGGGTGCAAAAGTTGCACTGCAGCTGTTGTACATACACAGTTCCAAATATAGTAGCCCAGGTGAGTGCACTATGTTTTTTTCTTTCAAAAGGACATTTGTAATGGTTTTTTAGGCTGAAAACGAGTGCCCTGTTGGGCTGTGTTGAAGGTTAGCAAGAAGCTGCAGCAAAGTGTCAAGTTTCTCATCACTGAAGGTAGCGGTGAGGTTGTGCTGTGTATGATTATAAGTGACGGGATGGGAATCAAAATCGTACCATGGCCAGGGTTGAAAATAGCCAAATGTCTATTTATTTTATTTAGTTATTTTTTGTTTGTTTGTTTTTTGGGGTAGAAGTCAGCCCAATCACACAGCTCATATAAAATGTCATATATTGCATTCTAATTGGCACTAAAATGTCTTAAAGAGCTTGGAGTAATTGTGTGTGTTTGTATGGGGAAGGGTTGGTAGCAGTGTTTGGTCCCTTCACACCTGAGCTGTGACTATTCGGAAACTCCAGAATAGACATTTATTACAGGAATACCCTCTAGGCCACTAGTTTCCAAAGTTGGCTCTGGAACCTCAAGGGGTCCTGTGGAGATTTCCTAGGGGTCCTCGGCAAAATAGTTGAATAGTTGAATTTCATCATTATTTCTCTCCCCAGGTGCCAGCAAACTGAGAGAATGCATAAGGGTGACTGTTTTGATCACAGATTTCCTTCTTCCTACTTTTGTTATCACCCAACCTACATTCTCAACTGTTATATAATATAATTCTACTCTAAATCACAACTAACCACACAAATCTTCTCAGATGGAGCCCCATGGGATGCAGGCTTATCCAATGGGAGTCTCTGGTGTAATGTTGATGTATTTATGGGCCTAGAAAAAAGTTTGGGAACCCCTGCCTGAAGCTATTCCATGAGAACAGAGCAGATAAAGAGGCACTGAGGGAGACAGAGGCTGATAAACAGAAGTGCTCAGTCAAGCCATCACGATCACTTCAGTGTGCCTCTGCAGGAGACACATGATGTGTTTTTTTTTTTTTATTATTATTTTCTGAGGAATGTATGTGTGTGTTTGTGCATTTTTTTTCCACAACTGACCAAATGTCCTGTCGAGAAATCCTTTATAGAACAGACAGCTCACCCATCCTCAGTTCTTTCAGGAGCTAGATTAGGGTTAGGGAAGATTTGAGTTTAGGTTTTAGATCAGATTTAGGTTTCAGTTAGGTTAAGTTATCACCATTCATAAACCACAGAACTGATAATTTGCAGTGTAAAGCAAACATCACCCAAATTCTCCCCAGTGACTTTATGGAATACTGATGTGAAGAGTTTTAAGTCCCTGAAAGTTCATTTTCATATTGTAGTGGAATGAATGGAAAGCCGTGGTTGGATAAAAGGTATATAGCTATTCTGTCAAAAATGCAGAATCATTGTTATGGTTCTTTAAAGAAAAAAAAATCTTCCCCGAGTTACTCTTAAGGGCCTTTCCACTTTGATCCTGCAGTGTCAAACTTTTTGTCACTTCTTTACTCGTTTGGATTGTGCCTTCACTAAGGGTCCAGTTCCTGTTGATTTTTTTGGTCCCTACTCAACATGTGAGACTCACAGGAACCAGTACAACTATGTATTTTTGAACGGATATAGGGGTGTCTAAGGTTGTAAGAGTTGATGTTTATAAGAATGAAACATTTTTCCTCTAATGAACTAAGCTATAGCTGCTGGAAACATGTGGAAGCGACAGCATGTTGTTTATGTATATCCATTGTTTACAAGTGTTTTAGGGTTCGAGGCCAGGGCCAATCACACCAATCACAGATCATACACAGATCATTGGACCAACTGCACAACCTCATCACAAACCAAA